>NC_089225.1:29827602-30127602 GCF_963924675.1 Phocoena phocoena | reverse complement strand
CTCTCCACTGAATGCTAAAGGAACACTTTGATACTTCAGACATTGAGAAAGGAATATCTTGAGAACTAACACACCATTTATAACAGTACAGTTTACAATAGCATTTCCTACAGAAAGAAGGTGCCTTCTCAGAAAGAGAAGGATGATTTTTGCACCCCATTTAGTTTCAAAACTACAAGCAACACCCTTGTTTCTTGTCAATAAAAAGGAAGATAGAGTAGAGTAGCAATCACAATACATAAATGATATTATTTGTCCCCAGAGTGCATACCAAACTGTAACTCACTCAAAGAGCTTGCATGAATTATGAATGGCAGGAAGGCGCAGAGAGGAACTTAGCACAGACCCACCCCACACTGCTGTTACACGAATATTTTATAGGCAGAGAAGCCACATGAACTACGTGATGAGATGGCAAAGGTATATATCTTATGTTTAATTCCCATCCTGCTCTAAATCTCATTTTAAATAATATAGGGACACTACAGAAGCCATGCATCTGAAAATATAATATTGATTAAATTTTAATAGCAAATAAGCTAATCAGGATAAAATCTGAAAAACCTCAAGGGAATGGTGGGATTTTCAAAAAGATGTCCCCTTGGCCCCCAAATAATAACAAAAACAAAAGCAAATGAAGAACAGAATACACTGCGTTTTAAACTGTACACAGAAGTGGAAGCCAGAAATATAAGGAAACTTGGGCATTTATGTAGCATTTGGAAAGGTAATGGTGGGCACTAAAGGACTCTGCTTTGACCTGAAAGTCAGGGGCAAAGCCATTATTGTTTCTGTTGCCTAGATAAAGGGTATTCATGTTGTAATGTAACATATCGGTATATTGTCCAGTTCTTTTTTAGACTCTGTAATAAAAAATTGTAGTCATTTTCCAAAGAAAAGTCATAGAATGATCAGATCACAGCTCTATAAATAAAAATATGCCAGGGACTTTCAGTCTTGTCTCAGAATACAGTATTCGTGTGTCCTATTTTCTTATTTTTTCCCTCTAGCATTTTCCTTGAGGTTTTTTTGAACTAAATAATCAGGAGGAATTGGGAGGGGAAAGGGGAAAAGAAACCTTTTCCTTCTGCAGAAAAAAATGGTTGTATAGAAGAGTTTTTTACATACACACGCACACATACACACACTCACACGTACCTCAAAAAGGAAATAGTTGAGCTGAAACAGAATCATTATCATGAAGTCTGTGTTAGGAAAAAGAGGAAAAAATATAAGGGCGAAGACTCATCTGAATGATCCTAGTTAAGGGCCTTACCGAGGAGACAGCTTAAGTTATCTTTGACAACTGGTGAGTCGCCCTGCTTGGCTGAGTATGAATTGAATGTTCCCAAAGTAACATTTCACAAATAGGGATACCCTTCCATTTCACACTGCTCTTTCTCGAAATAGCAACACCATTTAGCAATATTTCATATCAAGACAATTGCACTGTAGAATTATTATAGTCTTAGTGCTTCATTAAAATTAAAAAAAAGTTAAATCCCTGTTTTGTTGAACACAAGAAATGAATAGTAAATATTGATTTAGAGTGAATGCAAACATTTCCCTAGGAGTGGATAATTACTGCCTTTCTATGCAAAACACTTATATTTGAAGAAGCACTTCACTTACTTTGCCATGCGGTATACATTCTTTAGTACATTTTAAATTATACGTTGTCCTGGACAATGTCTGCTCTATAATTTCTTGTGTCTCTACACCAGAGTCAGTATGTAATTTTAAACTACCAAGTTTCTGCCAACTAGGAGAATAGGCTTAACTCTCTTTGCTGGGTTCACAAATACACAAGGAGATCTGGAAAGACACAGGACTGATGATCTCAGACCTGGAGAGTTTGGTCTCTTTTTTCAGGCTAACAGAAATGCCACTAGTAACTGGCCACAGACTTACAAAGCAGAGACTAAATGGAATACAGAATTTATGTACCTAAGCCAGTTTATAGCCCATCTAAAAGATATGAATTAAATAATTAACATTAGAAATTTTTGATGAATGACTAGTGGTTTGAATACTTCTTATAGAAAGGTCTAGTTAAATAAGGGACCATTATACTTTAGAATATATCTCTTGTCAAAATTTTTTATTATTGTAGTTTTATCCCTCTGCCAAGATATTTGCAGCATAGCATTATTTAAATTATGTAAAGGAATTCATTTTAACCATTTCAATGTCACCTATGTAGATGGTGATTTAATTCAGCAGTTATGTTAGAATACTTTTAATTGTACAGAATATACAAAGCTTATATTTGCATAAAAATATTAAATAGTACAAAGTTATAAAAGATCATGTATATCATGGTATTCATCATTTTTACCTGTAAATTTGCCATTCACTAAAGTAATAAAAATACTTGCAAAATCATCTCATATTAAAGTACCCATCATTCTATTCTGTTTCTATGAAATTGGCTTTTTTTTTTTTTTCAGATTCTACATGTAACTGATAACATATAGTATTTGTCTTTCTCTGTCCGTCTTATTTCACTTAGAATAATGCTCTCAGAATGGTTGCCAGGAGTTGGGGGGCAGGGAAAAGGGGGAGATGTAGGTAAAAGTGTACAAACTTTCAGTTAGAAGAAGAATAAGTTCTGAGGATCTAAGAAACAGCATGGTGACTATAGTTAGTAATACAGTATTGTATACTTAAAAGTTGCTGGGAGTAGATTTAAGCATTCTCATTACACATACACAAAAAAAGTAACTATGTAAAGGAATGGATGTATTAATTATCTTGATCTTGGTAATCATTCTACAGTGTATAGCAAATCATCACTTTGTACACCTTTAATATAGACAATTTTATGTCAGTCAGTCCTCAATAAATTTGGAGAAAATAATAAATAAATATGTACATAAATAAAAATTTAAAAGATTAAAGTATATGAAGAAATGAAAGTAAAAAAATGCTAAATTTGGAGTAAAGTTACTCAGTGGGAGATAAATGAGATGAGACCAAGGGATTGTTTATGTGCACAGATTGGTTACGTGTCCTGCTTCCATAGAATCTTCACATTCATATATTGTGAAATTTAGTCTCATTTGTTCTCTCTGGTTTCAAACTGCATACAACCTCCTACCTTTTGGATATATTAAAGATTACAACATAGGGAAAATGAACTCTAAGAGGAACGAAACAGTTTCAGTGGTTATACCAACTATGAGTGTACTTGAAGAAGATTCATCAAAGTTTCAACCTTTTGCATGTCATGTAGTGTCTTGTGGCATCCACTGTGCTCTCTTCTGTTTATACCCCCTCCCATTATTGGCTTATTTTAGGCAAACTTGTCTGAACACAGGAACTGCCTGGGGAATTCATTAAAAATGATTCTCAAGACCTTATTCCAGAGAGTCTGACCCAATGAGTCTGGAAGAGGGCCCAGGAAACTTTTTTTTTTTTAATGCTCCAGATAATTTTATGATTAAGTTTGGCAAACATAGTTCTAGACCTTCATCTAACCCGTCCTCTAAACTTCATTTTATTTTTAATCAGTGTGGGCAATATTTTCACTAGCCGTACTTGAGGAGGAAAGGGGGAAGCCTACTCTCCAGCCTGCTCAGTGAGAAATATCCTCACTGTTCCTATTTCAGTGTAAAAGGAAAGCACAACTAGGATTGACTTTAAGTCATACCAAAGTAAAACTAATTAATACCAGCCCTATTTCTTGATGGAGGTTTTGATAGAGGTGTGTTTTAAGGAACAGGGAGGTCTGAGTTACTCAAGTGCAGATTGAAAAGGACGTGGTCACAATAAATTGACAAAGAACTGAGAGGGCTGGATGGAGAGAAAACTGATAAATTACCTAGGTCACAAATGAGACTGAGCTCTGTTCCTTGGAAATATACTAAATCTAATAGTTGTCTGAGAACACACTTAATCTGCAAAAGACTATGAGGATTGTACTGATGTTAATTTTTTTTAAAAATGCAAATGACAACTTAATACTTCAGCAGAAATTATGAATAGAGACATAATTCACTAGCACATAATAAAAAGCTTAAATGCCAGATTTGATCACAACCATGTGAGTCAAATCCAACTTCGATTGTCTCCGCAAGTGGTATCAAGAGATGTTTTGGAAGAGAATGGAGTAGATATCCGAGATGACAATACTAAGGTAAACAGCATTGATGAACATCAGAGGTATTGTAACAGTAAATAGTCAAATTTTAATAATCATAAAGATAATAAATGGGTATGATAATGTGTTTGACCTTGTCCATTATGCCCCTCCATATTCCATCACTCTAACCAGTGAATTGTGTAGAAGTGTTTGGCTTCTTTAGTGTATTTCTTAGCAGTATAGTCAGCAGGGGAGCTGTGGGCAACACATGCCAACACTCTTACTCAAAGAAGAAACCCCCAGAACAGGTTCTACAATCCAGCCCTTGACTCCGGTCATTCACTGGTTTTAGAAACTCCTTTATTTGATCTAATCTAAGCTACTACTGACTGCAACACACTTCCCAATTTCCACAATGTTAAAAGGTGAAAAAAAAAATGTGCATCTTACAATCAATAATATGTGAAACTCTTAGAGAAAAAAAAGTAAAACAACAGACAGCCTCCTGAGGTTTTAATGGTGTTTATCAAAGAAACTCAAAGTTAGGCAAATAAAGTTCTGGGGGAATGGTCCACTCCCGAGTCAATCCCCAGGGCACTGATACCATCTGAGGATGCCATGAGCTGCTTACAATCACTTTGTCACAGCAGGAGAACCTTCGCCCTCTCAGATGAGGTTATGATAAACGATGCACAAGGGACATCTCTCAGAGCAGATCTCAGAGCAGCCAGATTGGGGACCACGGAATCCTCCCCACCACCAGAAGGAAGGGACCCTGCTGATCTAGTCTAACAGAATATGGTATATGCTAACAAATCTTGACCACTGTACAGTAAGTCGTTTCCCCTCCTCTTTTCTAAATGGTAGTCTTAATGGATTTATCCCCTTTTTCCTCTTCCTTTGTTTGTGGAGAAGGTAATTGAAAATACCATTTAGCACTCAGTGAATGAACCATGAAATTGCAACATCTGCATCAGACTCCGAGAAAATACACATCCCTCAAAGATTCTGAACTTGGACCTGGGATGCAGTAAGAGAGTGAGATTTGAGTTTTATCTCTTTTGGAAGGGGTAAATGTGTTTATAATATACAGGAAGGTTGTATTATTTTAGTCAAGGGCATTACAAAATTGTTCATATATAAAGAGCATATGTAGAGAAAAATTGGCCACAGGTAGTTACTTGTGAGTTTACATCTATTACCGATATTTGGGGGAAAATCTAGCTTTCACTATGGGAATTGTCTCTGTACCGCATCATTTTGATATGTTTCCTCTAAGATTGCTAGCTGTAAGATCACCTATGCTACAGGGCATCTTCCATCATGTGGAGACAGCTTGCCTAGAATGAATCCATCAGAGAGGAAAGTGAATCTTGGAGAGTGGTGGGAGAGAGTAAAAAAAAAGTGTGTGTGTGAGTGTGTGTGTGTGTGTGTGTGTGTGTGTGTGTGTGAGAGAGAGAGAGGAGGGGAGAGGGCAGGAGAGAAGAGGAAAAAAGGAAGTCAGAATTCCTAGAAATATGAGAAATTATAGAAGAAAGTTCAAGTTGGTTTTCTGTCACTGGCAACTGAAAGATGCCTCATTGATACAGAATAAATTGTCTTGATCCAAATTTCACAATAGCTTTGCAAAGGTGGGGACAAATAAGAAAACCGTTATTGACTCACTGTGGTTAAATCAGTGAGAGTGGAAAGAGAAAGCAGATCTCATATTCTACTTCCACGGGGAAGCTGAACCTAAATGTATCACAATACACAACCAGGAAACATCCTGCTAATGAGGTCAATAGCCAAGAGCCATAATAGCTAACACTTGTTGAATTCTCATCACGTGCCAATCATTACTCTATTAGTGATAGATTTATATTAACTCCTTCCATCCCCTCAACAACCAAATTAAGTAGTTCTACTTACTCCATTGTACAGATGAACAAACTGAGGCTTAGAGAAGATAAACAATTTGCCCCAGGTCACACAGCCAGCTGGGATTACAACCCAGGCTCTTTGCCCTTACTCATCTGTTCCCTTAACCACCATACTCAACTTGGGACAAGTATAGTACTTCCCAAACACCAATGGAATTCTTGTATTTATCTTTCTCTCCTGTCCAAGTCCAGAATGAGAGAAAAAGTGTTTTCCCTCTGCCAACAATACCACTAACATTGCTACATTGACATTATTCAGCAAATTGCTTTCACTTAGTAAGCATGGTGAGAACTCCCTGCCTAAACATTAGAGACGGTTTTCCAACAAGCACAAATCCAACTAGAAATAGACCAAAATATTCAAAAGTAGAAGTGGAATTTATTATTATTAATTCCACTTCAAGATTTATTTCAAGACCTGACTGACTGTATGTCAGTGTTGGACACCAGAACAGAATCTAATTAGCCTGGCTGTTGTTCAGCATCGATGCTCAGACTTACCCTACTTGAGTCCTTGCGGCAGGACACGATTTCAAAACACTGAGTGTTCAAAGGAATGTCACCTCTACAAACAGCGTTCTTAATGTCAAAGGATAAAGCATCACAGTTGTGGGGAAAGTTGTACATCTACCAGGAAAATATTCATCAGCTACCCAGCTGGTCATTCCATTTGCCTTTGGCTATTTGGACATATTTTAGTAAAGACACCCACAAGATCTCCAATCTTAACTGTAAAGCTTGAGAAAAAATGAACGGTGAAAGTTGTTTTCAGGTGTAATATAAGAAACTCCTTTTAACTCCTTTGCCTCAAGATTTACATAATTGTAAGGGCAAACAAACCAAACGATAAAAAAAATACCAGGTACTACAGATTAGAAATGAAAAATAAACCAGCGCATGCCAGTTTCTTGCTACAAGTTCCGGCCGATACCAAAGTCAATGTGACTGAGAGAAGATGTAGTGTGGAGAGAAAATCTCCCAGGATAATCAAGGGATATACTTCCAAGGCTATTTCCCCCACAGAACTGTTTTGTTTTCTCACATCAATGAGCTAGAATAAAATGTGGATCCCATGATCAAGCTGGCAGAAGTCATGCTCCCTACCTGGATGCTCGAAAATTGTAAATCACAACTTTACAAGGATTTAACTTTTCCCTTTCCAAAGTAATCAAATGTTGTGGTGAGGGGGCCACTAATCATGACAAAAAATATACTGCAAATGCTTTCTTTTGGTGCCAAGTCCAATAAGTTCTCTGAGTGAAATTAAATGCACGATCTGATTCCAAACCACAGCTTCCCTTGGGGATGTGCAAATCTCAAGAGGGGGCTGAAAGGCCAGTTTTATCAAAGCCCAGGGTTACACCCATGTTTTTCAAGTTTGTTTTTTTTTTTTCCCTTTTTTAACTACTGCCTGTAGTATAAACGGCTCAGGCCCCTCTGCTTTCCAGCCTTCATAGTCAAATCAGCGCTTCATACTTTCCACATTCGGCCTCTAAAAAGTGGGCCAGTCCCTGACTTCTCTTAGTTTCTCACAGTTTTTGTTTATTTTAAGAGATTCTCTGCTGAACTCCAGGGAAGGGGGAAAAAAGGGAGGGAGAGAGAGAGGAATCTGTTATGTTGTAAGTAATTACTGGCTCCATCTCTTAGATCTGCAGTATCACAGGAATTAGAGATGGAAAAGACCCATTAGGTCATCCTGTACACCCTGGGCCAGCACAGCGTTATTCCCTACTGTAGATTATCTCTTCTGAGAGTTTTTAATATGTTTAAAGGGAAGCCAATGATAACATGGTTTCACTTTATTTCTTTTGGGGCTTTGTTCTGTCCAGTCTACAACATGCCATTTCTATGGATGGGCCCAGGGTGACTTTTCAAAGGACATTTGACTGCCCGTAAGAATTAAAACAACATTTGTGCTTTCCAATAACTATGATCCATAAGTTCAGCATGGAAGCATTCATAAAAACAAATTCTATACAGCCAGTGTTTAGTCCCAGGGATGGTAATGTGACATGGAAAAAACTGTACATAGACATAGTCTATATATCGAGTACATAATACCACAAATATAACTGTGTTAGTGTGCATACATGCTCACATAAAGTGCATACAACTACTCATCATTACCCCAGAGTGTTTCTGTTTCCTCAGAGTTGTGCCCAAATGCTGCATAATTCACGAAAATGTGATCCAAAATATTTAAGGTTATGTTTCTCACAATTTTCTTCGGATCTCTCTTAAGTCACGCATTTTAAATGTCAACTTGCATAGAGAAATATTTAATTTCAAAAATACTCCTCCATTGGGAAATTCTTTAGCTCTTCCTTAAGTAGCTTTGCTTCTTTTTTCTCCTTCGTTCTTATCCTAAGGTAACAGAGTGTTTTGGTCTACTTTTGATGTGCCAGCCTAGGTACCCTTAGCAGAGAGACAACCAGTCCCATCCCTCAGGAAAAGAAATACAGTGTGAGGGGGCTTCCCTGGTGGCGCAGTGGTTGAGAGTCCGCCTGCCGATGCAGGGGAAATGGGTTCGTGCCCCGGTCTGGGAAGATCCCACATGCCGCGGAGCGGCTAGGCCCGTGAGCCACGGCCGCTGAGCCTGCGCGTCCGGAGCCTGTGCTACGCAACAGGAGAGGCCACAACAGTGAGAGGCCCGCGTACAGCCAAAAAAAAAAAAAAAAAAAAAGAAATATGGTGTGAGGGAAACCAAGCATGAAGAATGAACACATTGTGTGTTCTTAAGTGACTACCATCTTAATCCATTGGCCTTGAAGGCTATCTGTAGGAGATCAAATCAATATTACTATTTGAAAGCATACGATTTTGTGCTAGGATCATAATCAATCCTGATAGAATGTGTATTTTTTCTTACAGCATGTTCTAAGTTATATAGTATTTTTGAGGTATAATGCAGGATATATTTTCATTTGAATATGTTTAATAAGCTGGCCCATCTTTGATATGTGTGGTAGATAAGAATGATTTCTCACTGCTCTACTAGGAGGCAGGGTAGTTTATTAATCAAGAGTCTGCAGTATGGACCTTTTACAGGGTTTGTGATTGTGGGTACTACCAGTTACCTTTCATTTGATCAGTGGTTTATATAATACTCTTCAAGAAAAAGAATCTAACTTATCCCAAAACAAATGTATATGATAGAGGGGTTCACTTTACTCTGTGTAGCTTAAAGAGTACAACTAAATTAGAGAACTTTAGAGGAAGAAAGCTTGGGCTCCAAAACCCATCAGGTTCTTCCCATCCTCGCTGGGGAAGCCGTTGAGTTTTTCCTCCCTTGACAAGGGCTCTTCTCATGACCGTTTCCTAGGAATACTCCTTCCCTTCAAAGATGTCCTCTCTGACCACTCTGGCTATTGGGGATCCCCCATTAAGCCTCTTACAGAACCCTCCTTATTTAACTCTAATAAGAATCAATTATTGCATTGTTCATTTATGGTTTAGCCAGATCCCTAAAGTGGCATGGTGTTCGAGTTAAGGGCATAGGCTCTAAAACCATCACCCCTGGCTTAAATTCCTGCTCTGCTACCTATTAGCTGCTTCTCTTTGGCAAGCTACTTGTACTCTCTCCCTTACCTGTAACTGGGGAAAATAGAGTTTCCACTTCACAGGCTTGTTGCAAGGAGTAAAGGAGCGAAAACTTGTAAAGCCCAAGGTAACTAACATGCAGTGTGCTCCCAATAAATATCAGGAGCTATTGCTTTAGTATTATTTTCCTTTGTGTTTCAAAGCCTAGTTTAATGCCTGGTACATGATTGGCACTCAATAAATGTGTATTAAAGATATGAAAGAATGGACATTCTGAAGAATGTTCCTAAGTGGAAAATTCCAACAATGGGAGCTGTTGCTCTTTGAGGTCATAAATACCTGTCAGTCAACAAAATTGCTGAAAGAACTTTTAGAAAGATTTTAGAAGTCATTCCATAATAGTGTGGGAGATGTAGCTAATCACTAAGATTTCTTCCAAGTGGAAGATGCTGATATTGATCTAAGGCTGTGCTCTCACCACTTCCCGTCTTTGGGTCCTAGTTTTCTCAAAGATAAAATAAAGGTTTTTGACTAGATCATCTCTAGGGTCCGTCCTATTCTAATATTCTCTGATTCTATATGTGAGCCATCTGACTCTTGTTATTACTTTTTTTTCCTGCAAAAATTCCCATAGAATAGTTTTTCATTTGGCAACCAAAGTAACTTGGTTCAAACGGCACCTGGAACTGAGTTATTCTACCCCTGGGTCAGGGAGCCCTAACAACTGGTGACTGTGCTGTAGTCACTGCCACTTGGTGACAGGAACATAAACAGTCCATTTCCCATGCCGCCTCTTTCCACTACCATATTCTCTTTCACTTCCCACCTTCCGCAGCAATACAGACTCGCCTTCTGCATCTCCAAAACACAAGAATTCCACCCACGCAGCACTGCAGAAATTAGAGCCAGAAAACGCCTATTAGGTCATGCAAGCCACACCCCTTCTAGAGCAGGAACATCCTCTTCAACTAACATTTGAGCTCTCCTTCTGGCTCCAAAATGTGGCCAAGGTTTAGTGATTCCTGGATATGGTTTGAATAACAGTTTATAAGCATTCTGGGATCCTTTGAAAATAAAGGTTCCATATAAAGTTATCTTACTATTTTGTTTATTATAAAGTGGTTTTGTTGCTGTTGTTTGTTAATCTTCCTGGGAGTAGTCACAAGAAGATGTCTCAAAGAAGAAATTGTACCAGCAAGCCTTTGACCTGATTTTTATCAAATGTGATAGCCAGCCATTAAGAACCTAGCTGATTAAAACCTTGATTGCCCTGTTGTAAATGTGCAATAAAAAAGTAGTTTGGAAAACAATTAAAATATTTAAAGTACACGTGTTAATTATTGCTAATATATTTGCTCACATTTTCCTCAAGTTAAATTATATATTTATCATCAATGTAAATTCTGTTTATTTTTAATCGTATAACAATGCTTTATTGCCTTTGGATATGAAGTCTTATAACTGTTAATTTGCTAAACGCTCAACATTTTTAAAATGTTTGCCTGTTTCATTGTGCTGAACATACAAATCCAACTTATTACTCCAGGTGACAAGAAAGCCAGCTGATTAACACAAATGTCAAACACCACTGGGGATTCAACCCAAATCCTTGGCTACCATCCAGCCACTCCTCTGGCTCATAGACAATTTCATTATTTCTCTGTTAGAAAGGGAACATGAGGGTGGGAAACTGTCCTAGATGACACAGTAAGTAGGACTCCACATTCTACTTAAGGCTTTCTTCTCTTGAACAGCTTAAGGCAAATAGCCTAGGATAATATTTCTTTTTACCATACACACAAACAAAATTAGCATTACTGTACCCATTTTACAGAGATGAAAGCTTGATTGTGGAGAAACGGGGCCACTGGTCATTGTTACCCAAATCATAGTAGAGTCAGAGAAGCCCCAATATCTGTCTCCTAAGTGCTAATGCATCTTCATATCCAAATAACCACATTTTCTTAATGAATCACAAGTAGTAGGATCTACAAAGCACTCTGCAAAATGTAAAATGCTATTAAAATGTATAATAGGCATAAAGTTCTGAACTGGGATAGTTTTTTTCTCCATCTGAAACTATATTAAAAAGAAGAATTATTATAAGGAGTGGTACTAAACTCAACCTATTATTAAGAAATTGCTGTTATTTAAGATAATATAATAGTTTCCATATTTATCAATGTTTCATAAACTAAAGATAATTTCCTGAATTTACAAAAGCTGCTATTCACATTGGAAAGTTCTGGATAATTGCTGTCTATCTGACACAGGAATAATAATGCAGAGGAACCCAATTGTGGGCCATAGTTGGAATAAACCTCAACTTCCAAAACTTTCCAGCGAAACAAACCCCAGAGGGGGATAGAGACAGATATACACCACTGCGAGATTTCAAATGTCAAGTTTTCAGCAAAACTAGAACAAGTTTTCAAAATAACAAAAAAAGGGGCTCAAAGGATAAATAGCTATTGAAGGGAGTATTAGGAACACAATTTTTGGATCAGATTAGGAGGACATACAATGGGTATAAACTAACAGAAAGTATTTTAAGGTTATATCGAACATGGGGCCAAGTGAAAAACAAAAGGAATACAACAGGTTCAGCAGTTTTAAAACCTTAATGATAAATGAATGAATCAGTGTGCGAGGATGTCAAAATTTCCTTAAAAGAAAGCATTCTGCATAGAAATGCAGCAGTTGAAGGCAATATAAAAACAGTAGCATTGGGCTTCCCTGGTGGCGCAGTGGTTGAGAGTCCGCCTGCCAATGCAGGGGACACGGGTTCGTGACCCGGTGCCGGGAAGATCCCACATGCCGCAGAGTGGCTGGGCCCGTGCGCCATGGCCGCTGAGCCTGTGCGTCTGGAGCCTGTGCTCCGCAACGGGAGGGGCCACAACAGTGAAAGGCCCGCGTACCGCAAAAACAAAGAAAAAACAGTATTTATGCCATACTCACCAAGATACCTATTTCTCCATTTAACACATCTGCCCATTTAAACATAGACACCACCTCATGGTGAAAAACACTATTAACCTAGAATTTTTGAATTTTAGGGACTAACATAGCCAACAAGTCTCATTTCAAGTTCACTTTGAGTGATGAAGACCTTAGGAAGGCTGCTTGGATCATGGCTTTGAGAATTCGGAGGCCTCACCTGGCTCAGTGGGAAGAGTCTGTAATCAATTATTGCTGCTCGTCATGGCTGTGGGAGAGGAAAATCCAAGCCCACTTGCCATTTATTTGATTTTCTGATCCAGTATAACCCTCTTCACTTATAGCCGAGGAATCTGAGGCATTGGTGGGATACGGGGTTACCTTTACGAATAAAGAGCTAGAGTGACTGGCCTAAGGGTAGACTGATATCGGGTTGGTCTTCTTTGCAGAATGCAGGTATCCTGATGTCAAGTTCCCTGCCCTTTCTTTCTACCAATTGCATTCTAAATTCTGACTGTTTGGAACTCAACAATAGATATGACTAATACCCAGTTACACTATAATAATATAGTCTTAGTTCGCTCTACAAAAAAAAAAATCATAATACTTAAATATATTCTTAAATCTTTTCAAGCCCCTAATATCTATCTTTCTGGAAGAAAAATAATTTCTTACTAAAACTTAATTTCTCTAAGACATTAAATCCGATAAGTGTACTGTTTTTCCTAGGCTTCAAATTCTTTAGCCTTCTTTCTCTCTGTTTAGAGAGTTTATAAATCTCACCGACTTAATCCCATTCAGTGTGATACTAAAACTAGCAATGAAGTGTAGAGGAACCATTAATATTCCAAATTCCTCGAAAATGCACACCATGGTGCCCTTGAGTAACCTCAAACTATTAGCCATAGTCCCTCGAAGCTTACAGCAAGCAGTATGGAATATCCATTGGCCCAGCATTTACCTTCTATAAGTATACCCTATATAGAATTACTTTTTAGAAATTCAAATGAAATATTTCAGGTAAGCAAATAGTTGTTGCCATTGTCATAACTGAATATCTAATATCCATACAAACATAAAATAATGCAGTACTAACAGGTGTTGCTCTTCACTTAAATTTCCCCACATAATCTAGGTTTTTTTTCACCTCGTATACAGATATACTTATTTTAAAACTTACTTGAGTGCACTCAACAAAGTCGAGAAAACAACGTCTACAAAAGGCTCCTGGTGAAGAAACATGCAGAAACCAAGAGGATGGGTTGTAATGTATGCCTCGTGGGCACCTGGATTCTTCCACCATATTTGTCAGAACTCTCTGTACTATGTGTGCATTGGAAAATCAACGGCAAGTCTCTATTATGTGAGCCTTCTCCGAAAATCCTTTAACGCAGACAACACTTTTTAAAAAATAGCAAGGGATGGGGTAGTCATAGGGCATATCTCATGACTTCTACAGCTTTGCCTCTCCAACTGCCCATTGAAGAGATATTTTGGCTCAGGTTTACCTATCATGGCAGCATAGGCCCATGGGGACCCATGGAAGGTAATGAGGGGCTCCATTAACCAGTTTCATTATTTCATAAGGCCTAAGGGAATAACACACCCACCAATAATAAGGCTGCTAAGGCTAGAGTGTCAAGCTACTTTGGGGCAAAATCTTATCAACTTTGTATGAAAACTCTTATTACTTCATGCTGATAAGAGTCTCTGACTGGCAACTATGTATGTGTTTGAGTAATAAAGTGTTAAATAAAAACAAATGAATTGTTTTGTTTGGATATTTAAAATTTTCAAAACACAGAGTCCCAGATGTAGAAGATAATCAGAGAAGACTCATTTATATTAAGGGCTCGATGTCAATTTGATAACTTTGGTAATGATGGTGCTGACAGCACAACAGCTAAAACTTACATGACATTTCCTAAGTGCCAGGAGCTGTTCTGAGCATTACACGTATATTTACTTATTCAATGATCATAACAACCATATTAGGTAGGTATTATTAGCCCAAAGTAGAGTTATAAGAAGTGAGAAAAGGGAGACAGAGGACCATCAAATGACATGCCCACAATCATACAGATAGTAAAGGCTGAAGCAAAAACTTGAACGCAGGCAGTGTGCTTTAGAACACATCCTCTCAATTCCTTCCTTCAGGAACTACTATGGTTAAGGTCTCATTTTTAATTGGAACAAAGACCACAGAGCAGAGTGGCTTCCTTATCTGTAAAATTAGGGATAGTGATAGTAGTTTTCTCAAGTTGTTGATAAGGTTTAAGAAATTCATTTTTATAAGATTTGAAACCCATACCTGGAACAAAATAAGTACCATTAGGTGTTTGACAGGGTTAACAACAAGACTTTTTAAACTACAAAGCTTTATTTCTCCTCTTGAGCACAGATCGAAATCCTGAGGCCAACCATCTCACGAGTGTTCAATGTGGGTAACTTTGAAAATGATGTTGCTATTGTCTAACTACCAATAGGCAAGGAAATTCAAATGGCTGCCTAAAAACAAACCATTAACTTAGCTTACTGGTGAAAGCTCAGCCCCACCTTCCCTCTGCAATGGGAGAGGGAGAGGAGGAGGATGGGACACTTTGTGCCTGAGTAGAGGTGTGTATAAGCAGAGCCTGAGCACTGCCAGGGACCCTTGATGAGATCTTCATTCTTTTCTCCCTGTTCACAAACACTCCTGAGAGTCTGGTAATTTACCACTAAATCTGTGCGCATAGAAACAAACTTTTAAACTACAACATTCACCACGTGATATGTACATTCCTTGGACTAGCATATCATTGCATAATATTGTTCAGTTTTAATAAAACTATCCTTTGAAGCTCTGTTGTGGAGGAGAGTAATTCCACAGCAGCTTTGAAGTATCCTCCCTTAAATAAAGTCAGAGAAAAAGCCATTGTTTATTTCACCACTATTTAAGAGTTAATGAGAGATTTGCACCTGTACAGCTGTTGTGGACTGAAACTAACTCATGGAGTGAATGTGTTTTCGGCTTGAGACAGTTGTAAATGCCTTAAGTAAAAACACTGAGGACTGCTAATGGATAGGTTTATTTTAAAGCATGCCATCTGCTATCAATCATAGAGAAGTATAGGAAGCAAGTTTGGCTGGGCTCCCTCCTTGTGAGCCTGATAAAGACAGGGCTCCAGGACTCGAGAACATTGAGTCCTCAAGAGAATAAAACATCAAACCTACTCAGCAGCTCCACTAACAATAATAAAAATGCCTCTGCCTAAAGGTGACATTCTGAATTTACGATTATTTGTGTCTATAAAGTGTATTCTTTGGCTCCTGACTCATTCTGACTGTCTCACTCTAAGATCAATACATTAAGCCTGCCTGGAGTAAATGGAAATCCTATCCTTTTATTAAACCAGCAGCCAGTACCTGAGTCGATCTAATGCCCTATAGGATCGCAGGAAGATTTTCAGCTCTGTTCTCTTCCGTTTTTAAGATTTTTCATGAGAAAATTACAACTGAAATCTATTTTAATTCACTAAAATACATAAATAACATAGGCAAGTTTATCTTTCCTAGAAGACAAAATAAAATGAAAGAAAATAAAAGACTGAATTGGAATTAATCCTACGATTCTTCTATCACGTGCCCATGATGATGCTGTCAGAAAATTACATATTAGAAATATGTTACAGTAAAATTCAGAATCGGTGGCTCAGAATTGTTATGTTCTTTATGCCGTATGGGCCAAGCATGTTTTCAAGAGGACAAACATTATTTCCTCAGAAATCTTCCAGCTGTGGAATTATAACCAATATTGCTTTCAAAAATGGATCCCAAAGTATTCCTTGAAAAATGTCGAGCCTGGCTTATTAAAAGTGCTGCCTGCTGAAATTCTCAGTGGATGAAATGAGCTGTGGCACTGGAAACTTCCACAGCTTATAATGTTAGAATCGGCCTCAAATCTGCAGCTTAACTTAATTCTACTGCTAGCCTGGAAAACAGAGCTGTGAGTGTTTAGGGAAAACCCACCTGGCCAGCAAACTCATGAGCCTAATTAAAGTTAATAGAGAAATTAAAAGAGGAAAACATTGGCTCAGTATAGTAAGAAGAAGCGTATACGGCAATAGAAATTCAGGGCAGGAACTTATATTTTATACTATGCATTTGTTAGAAATACTCCTTCCTGAGTACATGAAAGAGGAATTTGTATTATTTGACTTGCTAGGTATTATGGATGATATGTTAGAGTTCAACATATTGTTTTCATGCTGAAGAAAATGAATGTTTTAGGTTAAATAGTAAAGTGGAAATACTGACTCAGTCAATGAATACACTTTCAGGTCTGCTATGCACGCAGCAGATTCGGTAGGTTCTGTAATATTAGAAATGTCAGCAAATTAATATTACTACATATACCATTAGTTATGTTAGTAAAAATATCAGTAATATATGTAATATTAGTAAAAGGCATTATCCTTGCCCTTCATGGAAAAAATATCTAACATTGAATTAAACTGAATTCTAGAGCAATGTAATAGTGCCAAACTTAAGAGCTAAATTCTTAGAGAAAAAAAATGTTTTAAGAGTTTAGGAAAAAAGGGAGAAAAGTAAAAACTGCAGTAGCCATGAAAAAACTGGTTAAGAAGCCTTGCATCATTTTCTTAAAAATAAAAAGAAGAGATAAAATGAATAAAGACAGTCTATAATTCACACTTTAAAGGATATAAAAGATACTTACCTATTGAAATTTCAGTGTCCTTTCCAATGCAACATGGGATTCAATGTTGAGTCAAGTTACAAAACATATCTGGGGCAGAAGGGAGCACCAGTAATGCTTTATTCCTTTGACAGTAATTTTAAAAAAAGAAATTTCCATACTGATCAAGCAGGAAATATATTATTATACAAGTGAAGCAGAAGGTCAGAGGAGGAGTGCAGCCAGTGAAGGGCACCTGCCTCATGGAAACAGGCAGCCTCTCTCTACCCAGGACAAGCTGACTAGTGCCTTGAGAGGAAGAAAACTCAATCTTACCAGATCCTTCAATTTATCCAAGGAAGCTGAAAACCTGGCTTTTAAGTAATACTTCCTAAAATGTTAAAGAGACTTTATGGTCAAACTAAACCCCTTCTACCACTTGGGACAGGTCTACCAATCCTGCTCTGGGTTTTTCAATAGTCCATGTCATAGAGAATCCTGAATCTTTAATTCTAGGAATTCTGAAAATAAGGCTATACATGCTTCCCAAGGCTCCTGTTTTACATTTGAATTCCTTCTATATGATGGCATTCTGTCGCTCTTCATGAATTCATGAAGCCAATTCTGTGAACTATTTTAGAAGAGCCAGTGCATTTCTGAAAGTGCTGAAGCTTGGTGTGTTTCTTACACCAGATTTCCAATCACGGACAAATAATTCAGTGGCACACTAATGAAAACAGTACTGTGATGGGGCCTGTGCTTCTATGATTAGACATTAGTGGCCACGTCAAGAAGAGAAACTGAAGATTAGCACAGTGATTTGTTCCCCCAAACCTGAATCATTTAATCTTCTTTCTTTAGAAACCAGTGGCCTATGAATATGGTAAAAGAATTAAAACCACATTTATAAAGTGATTTCTAAAAGATTTTAACATTTTCAATAAAAAGGATTGGTCATTAAAATATAGTTAATAAATATTATTCAGAACTCATTACCTTAAACATTCCCTACTTAGAAACTGTGAATACTCACTGACTGAATTGTGAGAAGGTTATAATACCAGATAGGTATTATGTGATGTTTTCACAGTTAATTTCTGCAGCATAAGAGCTATACATTGGGAAAAGGACAAGTTTAAACCAAAATAAATCTACTCTTGTGCTTCAGGAAGTATTATTTTATCATACCATTTAAGTTAGGACCTGTGTGAATTATTAAATATTGCTGCCAATTCTAACTACATATAATTCTATACTATCAGGTAAATGTTTCTGAAGACAGGCATTTACTAGTTCCATGAATGAGTATTTATTGAATTCTTACAGGGTTCTATTCCTGGTGCAGAAAAAATATATATCTTACTTAAAGTTACTGAATTGGAAATCATTAACTTTGGTTTATTTTCCTTGCATTCTTCATTAGACAGTCTCTAATTCAAAATTATCCATGTTAAAAGTCAGATGCATAAACAGCAACAGTTTCTAAGACAGAAGGTCTTGCTGCATACCAACACTTATCAGACATCATCTACACAATGTGTAAGTTGCTGTTAATATTGTTGACAACCCTTTTGAATTTAGAACATCAAACACTGGTGATATCAAGAAACAGGTGAACATTTGGGAGGTAAATATTCCAACCAAATAATTCAAATGCTAATCAAAATCAATGACCTACATGTAAACAAAGAACAACATTAACAATAAAATCAATCTGTTGCATGTCAGAAAGAGTTTGGGGCTAGGACTTATTTGGACTTTATCACAAAGTAACTTCAACCTTGATAAAAGAGATCACCTCTCTGTACTTATCTTTTCTCCTTGAGAAAGTAGAGAGAGGAAAGTGGTCTCTTACCTCTCTGTCTAGAATTTCTTATATTTTTTAAAGCTACTTCTATTCTGTGGAGATTAGACTTATGAAACAAAGATGATGTTTTCCTATATGCAGTTGGATGTGGATATGTTAATAATCTGTAATATTTACAGATTGGGTAAACATTTTTAATATATAATAAAATGCTGTTCTACCTATCTATCTGTCTATCTATCCATCCATCCATCCAACCATTCTACCTAAAATGCCAAGCTACAAAGAAAACCACTTTTACAATTTGGCATCTTTCCTGATAGTTGTTTACTCTATGCTATTATATATACATATTTATATAAATTTGTCACTGAACTGTATCAATTTTCTATTCTTCTTTTACTCTACATTATATCAAAAATCTTACTCCATATCAGTGGATCTTCTTTAAAAACATAACTACAAAATCTTCCATTAGACGGACATATTCTAGTTGATTAACCTTCCCCAAATGTTAGACACTTAAGTTGTTTTCACTTTTTATCTTACAATAAAAGTCATTGCTAATAAATCTTATTGTGCATTTATGAACATTTCCTTGAGATCAATTCTTAAGTATAGATATGCCATTTTTAAAGCTCTTGACTTGTACTAAAATGCCGTCCAAAAAAATTGTGTCAATTCACTCTGCCACCAGTGTAGAAGACTGTCTATTTTTGATCAACACAGTGGTGTGTGTTACATCAATATGATATGTGGCCCATAACATGAGACTTTTTATGGCTTCCTGGAGAGCAACAGGGGAAGGAGTGCTACCTTAATCTCTAATTTTCTTAATCAGTCTTTGAGTATTCTTGAAAGCTTAAAACTAGGCACTGTGCCTGCCTCTTACACACACACACACACACACACACACACACACACACGGCTGTCATGGTCATACGTGTAAGATGAACCTTCTGATGACAGCAAACAGACCCCCACTGACATACACAATCAGGGAAGGGAGGACTTTTCTGAGACCACTTGGCTATAAGCCAGCTGTCAAAAGGCCATGGAGACTGAGAGTGAGTCTTCAGGGGATCCTGCCTGGTTGAGAATATAGCTTCTAAGGTGATAGAAGTGTAGATGGAAGAGATCTTTCCCTTTATCTACTAGAGAAAAAAAACCGTTGCCAGGAAATGAAGTATTTTCAAAACCCAACAACAACAACTAAAAGAAAAATTTGCTAATTTTGCCAGCTAGCACAAGGAACTCGGCCACCAGTCAAAAAGCTCTGTGTCCAATTCAGAGCTGGATTAACTTTAACAAAAATTTCCCCCTTCAGCCACCTAAGTGTCTGTTGAATTAGGCAGGAAGCCAAGCTGGGATAGAAACAGTCACTCACATGAAATGTCCGTTTCCACTTGGATCTCTGTGGCCCTTTCCCATGTCATGGTGAAAAAATGCTTCCTTTGCCTGGATGTTTTCAGGATGCCTTGGTTTGAAGAGGAAGTCAGATTTGCCGTTCAGAAGGCGTCTACAGGAGGGGAAGCCACAGCTTTGCACACTCAAAACCAGGCTGTCCATGCCTTAAAAAAAAAAAAGAAAGAAAACTATTCCTCTCCCACTCCTACCCATGATTTTGATGTTGAAAGGAACCTGTTGTGGTTTAAATGACTCGGTCAGTTCTTCTGGGATTTTCCAAAGTTTCCTATAAAAAGAAATCTGTGGGAAATGAGTGATTGCGTAATCACTAACATATGCCCATTTCTCTAAACCTGTTATCTTTTGGTGTTTTGAAATGCATTGTCCCAACTACTGAATTGCTATTTTCTAATAGTTTTAAGTTGTGATGCAAATTGTATAGTCTCTCTTTTAACATTTGAAGGGTACCTAGTTAAAAAAAAAAAAAAATGCTAATACCACAAAAAGTAAGGCCAGGTTGGGTATGCAGCAAAATTAGCAGGACAGGATAATGAAGAGAGGGAAAATTAGGCAATTATCCAGATAAAAGGTGAATGGAGGGAAAACTTGTTTTTGTCAATTACCTGTGTACCTTAAATAATATTTTTAGCCTGACTTAAGACAGTAAATGCCTCTCTTTTCTTTTTCAGAAGTGTATATTTGGCTAACTAGTAAGGTTATTTGTCTATTTTATCCAGAGTAGACACACAACTTATTCATTGTTTTATTTAAAAAATTAAAGCACCTGGGCCCAGAAAAACATCCTTAAAATTGAAGGAAGCCTGGAGATAGAGCCTAAAGAGCATCACATTTCTATGTGGGGTGGGTGAAGGAAATAAAATTAATGCTATTCAGTTTCCATGAGGATGAAGATCACTGATGCCTGGTCTTCAGTTTATTAACTGAGTTATAGATAAAAAATTTCAGAGTCTGCTCTTCCCAGCAGCTGCATAGCAGAGAATCCACAGGTTTATCACTTACTGACACCAAAGATCCCACAAGAAAACGGAGGCTGAAATGAACCAGATCTTTTTTCAAACTTCTTTCACTATTACTATCTTTTGTGAAAAGTTGAAGAGTCCAGTGAGGTACTGATGGTTGATCAGAGGGACATGTGTCAGTACCCTATAAACTAAGGCTTCCCAGCAGGCATTCAGCTAGGGGACCAGTGGTTCTCAACCCTGGCTGTAAATCAGAATCACCTGGGGAACTGTCGGACTACTCATGCCTCAGGTCTACTCTACACCAGGTAAATTTGACCATGGGCACAAGACCAAACCACAGTTGTTTTTCTATAAGGTCTATGAGTGGTTCCAATGTGTGGCCAGGGAAGGGACCCACCTGCATGTTGTCATGGCATCAAGGACTTCTCTGTCTTAAACCTCAGTCCACTTGATTGTGGATACATTTTTGAATGTAGGATCTTTATAACTATGTTAGACTATAAGAATGTTTATTTTGCTACTGCTGTATTCACAATACCTAAAATGACACCTGAATTAAAGTAAGTTTAATGCATATTTACAAATAGTAATAATAATTGAATGAATAATTATAAGGCGACTTTTTTTTAACAGCGAATGATTATTTTACGTGATGAAAACGTTATGAGAGGAAATTTTTAGCATAGGGCATTATTGTTCAGAGAAAGTTTTATGAAAATAATGAATCTTTGCCAGGGTCTTGAAGGCAGAATGAACCGTGGCTTGTGGAGAAGAAGAACTGCATGAGTGGAGATAGAAAAGGCTAATGCTAAGCATTGCACTTAGCAGGATGAGAGAACTAAAAATTCCACTTAAGAAGTATCTAGTACCACTGTCTATGCTTATGCCAGACTATCTGAATCTGTGAAAAAAAAACTACCCAGTTTTAAAGGAATTCTAGAAAATATTGAAAGCTAAATGTACACAAAAAATAATTCACATTCACAAAAAAAGGGAAAGCTAGGTGCTAGCAAATATATACAGGTAATAAATAACATTTCAATAACTTAACTTCATGTTACAGGAATGTTTTCAGTTTGGGACAGTAGGAAAAAGCAAAATAATATTATGTCCTTACTCCCATCAAAACTTACACATCACATCTTCACTGATAAGATGAAGATTTTGAATTAAATCATGGTACAGTTAAGGGGAGTTGTATCTTGTTGAAGTTTTCATATTTTATTTGTAGGATAATAATACTGTGTAGTCAAAATTGAAATAGTTTTTAATGTATCTTAGTAAAACAACACAACCAGTTTTTCCTCTAGCTATGGAACTAATAATTTTTTCTATGATTGAGCATTAGATGAAGTAGTTGGCTCATGTTTACAAACCATATTGTATATCTCCCTGAAATCTTTGAATACTAGAATCACAATCGACTAACAAAATGATCAAACAAAGAACTTCATGAAAACAAGGAATCCTATGAGAACTGAAACTACCAGGCATACATCAATTGAGGAGAATGAAGGGAAGTAGAGTCTCTATTATGTACAGCGGTCTCTTTCTCTCTACCTCTCTGGATCCTCCCCATTCTTATTTGTATTGTGTAGAGAATACAATTGAATTAATGTAGGTTAAATTCATCTCTAGTGAAATGCAACTGAAGTCACTTTATCATTATCAAGCTAAGAAGCATATTTGGCATGCTATGATATGGGCTTCTGTTCTCTTATCTCTGCTAAAAGGTTTTGGGTATGGTTTAGATTAAGAGATGCAGAAAGAAATGAATTCATTTTTTTAAATAATAACAAAGTTTGAAAGAGAACTAACATGTTGGAACATAGTCAATATATAAACAGATCTCAACAATCAAGAATTGCAAAGAACTGTAACAACAGATCAAAATATAAACTTGCGGATTTCAGTTCCAAATATCAGTTAATTTCAGTGAGACAAATACATACATTTACATGAAAAAGTCTACCTGTTGAAGATGAACCCAAAATCAAGAACTATAATGGTAAGAACTCTGTTAGAATAATGAGAATCTATAAGCTAATCTAAAACAACTACACAGGGCTTCCCTGGTGGCGCAATGGTTGAGAGTCTGCCTGCTGATTGCCCCAGTCTGGGAAGATCCCACATGCCGCGGAGCGGCTGGGCCCGTGAGCCATGGCTGCTGAGCCTGCACATCCGGAGCCTGTGCTCCACAACGAAAGAGGCCACAACAGTGAGATGCCCGCGTACCGCAAAAAAAACAAAACAAACAAACAAAAAAAACAACTACGCAGTAGGAATGCACTTTTAAATTTAACTTGTAAGGATACATTTAGAAAGGTAGTGATAAGGTGATAATAAAAGTTACAGATAAAAAATAAAACTGAATCCCACTGTTCTAATTTCAAATACATATATAATTTTTTCAAGTCTCCAAATATTTTTAACATAATAAAATTTTAGCAAAATAAATTTTATCAGTGATTGCCTCAGTGGCACTTATCAAGGTAAATGAATGAGTCTTAAGGCAACTTGGAGTTGCTTAAAAGGTGTTTAAGAGAGCTTCCCTGGTGGCGCAGTGGTTGAGAGTCCGCCTGCCGATGCAGGGGACACGGGTTCGTGCCCCGGTCCAGGAGGGAAGATCCCACATGCCGCGGAGCGGCTGGGCCCGTGAGCCATGGCCGCTGAGCCTGCGCTCCGCAACGGGAGAGGCCACAGCAGTGAGAGGCCCACGTACCGCAAAAAAAAAAAAAAAAAAAAAAAAAGGTGTTTAAGAGCTAGTAGTTTTCAGTTGTTTCATATGATTTAAATGAAATAAAACAACTTTTTACTGTGGAGAAATAAAATGGTTCACCTGGAATGACCACGGATTCATGATCATTATAAAGGTAGAACTGTAGATTTGGAAGGGACGAAGCAACTGTCTAGTCTGAAATCCCTCTTACTGAAATACTTTCTTGATAGTACATGGAATCCCAGAAGGAAAGAAATCTTATAAGTTTATTAATACAAGTATCAGTAAGGTGTTTGAATCTCTTTTAAATCATATCTTCTACATACACATTTAATGGGTCCCCTAGTCACTATTAAAATATGACTTTGAAATGCAGACTCTTTTTCTTTTTTTTCTTTTTTTTTTTTTTGCGGTACGCAGGCCTCTCACTGTTGTGGCTTCTCCCGTTGTGGAGCAACAGGCTCCGGACGCACAGGCCATGGCTCACGGGCCCAGCCGCTCCGCGGCATGTGGGATCTTCCCGGACCGGGACACGAACCCGTGTCCCCTGCATCGGCAGGCGGACTCTCAACCACTGCGCCACCAGGGAAGCCCTAGACTCTTAACTGTTGGAAAATTTTGGTGATTCAAATTGACATTTTCAGCCTCGACCTCTCTCTTGAACTCCAGACTTCAATATTCAAGTGGTAACTAATCATCTCTACTTACCATACCTAAAATTGAATTCTAATTTTCATTCTTTCCTATCTGTTCCTCCTCCAGGGTTTTCTTCTCAATTTATACTGTTAACCATACTGTCATCTTAGTTTCATATAAAGAAATTGCTGATATTTGGGTTTATGTCTGCCCTCATGTTATTTGCTTTCTAGTTGATCTACCTGTGTTATACATTTTTCTTGAAGTTTCTTTTTGATTAATCAAATATTCTAATCATTTTATTTCTCTCTTCTATTATTTTGCTAGCTGTACATTTCTAGCTTTCCTTTCAGTGGATACCTTATAAATTACAACATGAATTCTTTGCCTATTACTGTCTATTACACATTTCCTTGTCTTCATAAATGGTGATTTCATTTTTATAACTACACAGGCCCAAACCTTGGAGTTAACTTTCATTCTTTTCTTTCCCCCACATATACAACACACCAGGAAGCCCTTTGATTCAACTTCAAAATATGTTCAAAAATCAACCGTTTCTAGCTACCTCCACTCCTAGCCATCTAAGTATAAACTAATACCAGCTTTTATCTAGCCTATGCAGACAGCTTCCTCACCAGTCACCTCTTCTCTTGCTTCACTAGAATCTGTGTTCCACTTACTGTCAGAGGAAGTCTTCCAAATAGAAGCCATACGATATCAGTACTATGCTCACAGCTCTACAGAAGCTGGCCATCTCCCTTAGAACAGACTTCTGAATCCTTACCTTATCCTTTGAGGTAAAGCACAATCTGATCCCAATCTCCTCTGTAGCCTCACCTCCTACGAGGTTCTCTGTCTCTCCTCTCTAACCCTCACTGGTGCCCTTATTATTCCTCAGATACGACCCACACAGCCCCTGCCTCAGAGCCTTTGAATGCCTACTATCCTGTCCTGGAACAATCTTCCCACAGTTACCCACATGATTTGTTCTCTCACTTCAGTCAGATCTCTGCTCAAATGCCACCTCCTCAAAAAGGGATTCTTTAAATACCTTTTCTGAATCAACACGCCCTCCCTCTTTATCCTCTTGCTCTATTTTCTTTCTGTTCATAGAAAAGCCTGAGGCACTCACCATTTGTCTACTTGTTTATCATCTTTCTATTTCCCTTTATATGCAAAAATCATGGAGATAGAGATTTTGTTTCTTTGGTTTCCTCCCCACTATCTTAAAAAAAGCTTGAATAGGCCTCAATAGAAGCTCCATGGATATTTATGAAATTAAGTAATGAATTAATCAATGATTTCTAATCGTTAGATAGTTACATCCCTCCCATGTATTCTCATTTCTCTATTCATGTTCTGTCTTTCACAATTTTTCAAAAGAACTCCTTATATTGGATTATCCACATCCAGCTCTCACCTGGAATACACCTTCCTGGAGAGTGTCACATCATTCAGAGCGGACTATTCCTTATACATGGTCCTCAGAGGCCAGGCAGAGACATCCTGTCATATGCATCCTTTTGAGCTGCCATCTCTCCTCTCCATTATTACTGGCCCAGCCACCCAAGAGATGCTTGCTCTGGGATATTTCTTGATTACTTACCCTCTTGATTGCTAACTGCTTAACCTGTTTTTAAGTGAAATTCACACATAATCAAAACTGTTGCTGCTAAGGACAGAGTACTGCTGAAAGTAAGGAAATGCATTACGTTATTTTCCCTAAGCAGTCATGTATTTCTCTCTCTCCCTCTATCTCTTTTTCATTACCAGATAGAATGGAGCTGTCCAACAGAAATATAAGCCACAAATGCAAGCCACATAAGTCATTTAAAATTTTCTAGTAGCCACATTTAAAAATAGAAAAGAAATTAATTGTGATAATATATTTTATTTAACCCAGAAGATCTGAACATGATGAGCCCAATATGCAGTCAATATGACGGTACAAGTTCTTGCACAAACTATGCAGGGGATGTAACAGTCTGGCCATATCATGAATCTTTCCGGGCATTAAACTAAAGCAGTGGTCACTCCCACATAGAATGTTAAAAAACTATGCACGATTCTCAAGGTGCCGGGGTGGAAGTGGGGTGTCAAGCAGGGTACAGGGGCTCAGGTCAGGTCGTTGGTGCAAAGTGAGGGAATGAGAGGTGGGAGTTAGAATCATCTCAAAGACATTTTGAAATTTTCACGCAGAGAGAATAGAGAGGAAAAGCATATGTGGTTTGAAAAAATGCCCCAGACGCTTCCCTGGTGGCGCAGTGGTTGGGAGTCTGCCTGCTGATGCAGGGGACGCGGGTTCGTGCCCCGGTCTGGGAGGATCCCACGTGCCGCGGAGCGGCTGGGCCCGTGAGCCATGGCCGCTGGGCCTGCGCGTCCGGAGCCTGTGCTCCGCAGTGGGAGAGGCCACAGCAGTGAGAGGCCTGCGTACCGCAAAAAAAAAAAAAAAAAAAAAAAAATGCCCAGACAATTTAGAAGTCACCTCATCTCTTCTCTCAACTTGAGACCCAAAGTGGAAAAGAGAGGTCTTCCAATGGGAATGGATAATTAATAGAGACTCTTCCACTTCCAGCACTTGAAGATTACATGATACAGAAGCTTGGCATTCTCCCAGCTCTCTCCTAAATCATCCCACAACATGTAACACTCATTTTTCTAAATAGAGGTGAAAGATTATACCCTTAATGTCCATTTTAGCTAAATACATCCCTTTTGGCCTAATGTGTGAAACATATCTAGATTAATGATCAAAGACTATGAAATCTGACTAATGATGAAACTATGAATCCAATCACTGCTACCTCTCCTTTACCACCCTCTCTCTCTGCTGGGTTTTCTCTAGCACAGGATTTTTCAAAGGATAACACCTGGTCTTTGTGTCCTTTGGACTCAGACTTTTAGCCTCTTTGAGTTGAAGAGGATGAGGTGGCATATTAGAACATAAAGTTATTAAGAAATCAAAATTAAATATCAAAGAGGTGTCATGCCATTGGGGACAATTTCAATTTGGATTTTCTCTCTCACACCATTTTATATCCCATGATAGAGGCCGTCACATGTGGGGGAAGTATTCCAGTTAGTTGACCAATGGTCTGTGAATTCATATATTGGCAACATCCTAATTCTGCTCTGTGACTTGATTCCTGTCTCAAAGATTTACATTGTAACAACAGTATTCTAGATATTTGAGTTTCTCTGTAAAGACAATAAAAAATTATGTAAATAAATGTTTTCAAAATGCTTTGGAAAAAAATTTTAAAATCACCTTTGTTTTTCATTGTCAGATGCTTTCTTTCTCATTTTTAGATGACAAGCACAATGACAGAGACAATGTTCCTGAAGGGTTTTTTTCCCTAATATGCAAACTCCTTGCTTTGAAGATTAAGAGTTTAGTGGCACACAACTGTCTGTGTAGCTTTAAATGCTTTAATTATTTCAAATACATATTTAAAATTCAGACACCTAGTGTTACTTAAATGCACCCAGGTTTTTGTGGTTTAATAATAACATCTGTTTTGGTTTTTCAACCACAAAAGTGCGTTTAATCTGTTCTTCCTTTAGTTGAACTTTTCACATCTGCTTCGGCTCGGTTCCCATAAGCTAAAGACCAGATCTTTTCCAAAAGTAAGAAGTCTACCTGTACCACCGTTGTTCCAGCTCAAAAGATCTGTTTTTAATACCAGCTGAATATTTCAAAAGAATAACAGAAATAAACTCCTACCCATAATGCACTTCTTATACTTTTTTGGCTTACATATTATTATGCAGTCATTTTGTAAATGCAATGCTGGGTGGAAATTTTAAATTAAAACAGTGAACTGTCAGATCACACATACCCAGTTTGTTCCCACACCCCTAACTTTCTGAATGATGAATAAGGAGCATATTTTTATTAAGTTAGTTATATGTGAGAGAGTTACACCAAGGATGGACAATGTCTTAAAAACACTAGTTTGTTTTGGACACGTACCTAATGCTTATCTGCAGCCCATGGGTCCTGAAAAGTAGGCTGGAAAATGTTGCAAGGACAACATTACTTCACAGATTTTCCACAATTGTTTGCTGCCTCCAGACTTCAGCTGTACTTCTGCCCTATTTATAACCAATCCTGAGACACATACCTAAAATCAGGGACCCTGAAACCAAATCCTTGGAAGTGTCTGCAAAACAACCAAGGTGCTGAGAAGAAAATTTTTTCTTCAATTATAAATTTGGCTGAGAAAGTTACTGAATAAATGGGTTAGATATGTGTTGTTTTTCTCAAGTGCAAGGATCAACTCTCGTTATCAGCATACACAAGATTGAACAAAGCTGAATATTCACTCTTTACTTGGACAAGATTTAATTGATATCAAGTTAGTCTAATTATTTTATTTAAGAAATTATTTTTCCTGACACGATTATGTAATTATATTTGGTCCTGTTTCCAGGACAGAGTAACACAGAATACTGCAATTAGTAGGTGTTCAACTCATGTTTGGTGAATGAGGCCTAATGAAGCAATATAATAGGGAGAGCCTGGTGCAGTACCTTTGTCTATGCAAACAAGATGATTTCGTGATTTGAATAATTTCCCAATGCCTAACTAACGTAAAAAGGGACTATCAGTGGAGATGATTAAACTTAACTAAAAAATATTTATCGGTTACATGATATGCACTAGTCACTACAATAACCATGATAAGAAAGGCTAGGATGAGTAGGCACTTTACAAGGTTAAAGTATAAGATAAGCCTGCCAATTATTAAAAATGCTTTAAGAAAAATTTTAAAAGCACTGATATGGTGAAGCTAGCATTTGAGATAGGCCTTAAAAGAAAAAAGTAATCAAAATTTTGAGAGCTTTGAATAGGAGATGGTCAGGAAATGAAAAGCAAGAAGGAAAGTGACCTGGTAAAAGATTCTGGGTCTAGAGAACAGTACTAGGAAAAGTAGGGAATGACAAGAAGTCTAGTTTGTGGGGGCTTCCTTGGTGGCGCAGTGGTTGAGAGTCCGCCTGCCGATTCAGGAGACACGGGTTCGTGCCCCGGTCCGGGAAGATCCCACATGCTGCGGAGCGGCTGGGCCCATGAGCCATGGCCGCTGAGCCTGCGCGTCCGGAGCCTGTGCTCTGCAACGGGAGAGGCCACAACAGTGAGAGGCCCGCGTACCGCAAAAACAAAACAAAACAAAACAAACCAGTCTAGTTTGTCTGGAGCCCAGGTTTAGAGAGGATTAGACAAGGATAAAGTTAGAAAAGTCACTCCGTGACATGCTGTAGAAAGCTTTAAATGCTATGCCAAGGAACTTGTACATAATTCAGTAGGAAATGACAACCTGGATCTTCAAATAAGGTTTCTTTAATGTAGTATTCAAATAATTACCACACATTTTCAGTCATTTTGCGAGCATTTACAGAACCAAAGAATTAACACTCTTTTCCAACCTCGGTCAAATATATTTGGTGTAGTTTTTAGATTCATATTTTGTTTAAAAGAGAATTCATGGGTGGGGGTGAGGATGGGATAGGAGGATGCTGTCAAGTTTCTTGATTCTTAGATTAGTTACTGGGCTTGGAGATAAAGGAGAGAAGGCTCTTATAAGGTTCATAAAGCAAAACCACACATTCCCTGGAAGAAAGAAGGAAATTCTAAAAAATATAAGTTTTTCTACTCATGCTTGGAACTTCTTGCACCCAAATACTCAAAATTAAGTGCTTATCATGATCTATTAGACTATGGACAATTGTAAGAAGTAAGCTCCATATATGGGCCATTAATCAAATGACAGTAAACAAGATATTTTTTAAAAGACAAGAAGCAAAGAGAATTCAGTTTTTTACTTCGTTGAGAGAATCATATATAAATTCTAATTGAGAAAGGCTCCATGATGAAATATCTCTATGGCTTTAAATAGGAGTGATGACATGCTGAGAAAAGTAGAATTTTGTTTTGTTTTTTTCCCATCATGATGTCATAAATATATAAACGTGGGTCATATCCTCACTAATTCACTCATTTATTTACCTTTTACTGAGACATGACTATGTGAATGGAGTCTTAATATAAAGGTAAAAAAAAAGATTCAACATGCCCCAAATGCCCCAAGCTAAATTACTATTCTTATCCCCATTTTCTCCACCCTCAACCTCATCCACTTTCAATATTCTCTCCCAGCTACTGAGTAATACAAAGCACCACTCATGATCACACCCTCCCCTCCTCCCCCATATCCAACTCAATATGTCTTACAACTTTACACATGAAATCTTTTTCAATTCCAATTGCATCACCAATACGACCACATTCATCCAAGCCACCATCATGCCATATGTAGACGACTACAATAGTATGGTATGTAATCTACTTGCCCTTCTCCAATTCATTCCCCATGCAGCAGGCAGATCCATACGACCTTGGCACTACCTCAAACCCCAGTCTCTATTCCTTCCCATTACTATTAGGATTTTGCTCATTGTAGTACCTCTAACATTTAGCTATGGGTGGAATTGCATTCAATTTAATCAAAGATGTGGTCACTAAACTCAAATGGGAAGAAAGACTGGTAAACAAATACTGGAATAAATGAGGTAACTAGAAACATGGAAAGATTGGTAATTTCACTCTTACTCTCAGAGGTAACTAATTTTCACATGAAAAATAAAACATTCTTTTCCGCAAGGCAATATTATCTTTGCTTTATCATGGAGTTCCCATGGCTGTCATTGGTTTGGTATTTTGGAGTTGGTAGACTTGATTTAGAATATGAGAAACCAAATTCTTTCGTAGTAAAAAGCAAGTTTTAAAAACTTAATTCATTAAAAAAAACAAAAGAATTTCTCAAATATTTTTACAGTCTTCCTTTAAAATCTTCCCTATTTCATTGGTCACAGTATTTCCAGAAGGACTATGTTATTACCCCAGATTTGGGGTAGGGCTGCTATTAAGGAGGCTACCCAGACTCAGTTCTTAACTTATTTCAGAATTCCACAATGTGTTTTCCCTTCTCATAAAGGATTAAAACCACATCATCACATCATGATAGAACGATCTGTAAGAATCACAATGCTTTTAACAAGTAAGAAATGGATTAAAAAGCACTTTATGTCTTGTTAAAGAAATCTCCCGTTCCTCAGAAGCACTTTTTAGCATTTTAGAAGTGGCATTTGATCTGACTGACATATTGACCAGTAATTTGAACAGAAGATGGATCATTTCCACTTAGATCACAAAGGGAATATAAATTTGTAACTGTAAATTCAAGAGAGACAACTTCCAAAGAATTTCTGTAGAATAACCCCTCTTACTCTAAAACAGCTTTAAAATTGTTTTAGATTCTTCCTCATACTCTTTAATAAGTCAGTGTCCAAAACCATACACAGTACTAACCTATTGTTTTTATTTGGATTTGCAAATAGACCAAAGTAGAATTTCTCTTAAAGTGAAAGGTGACAAAATACCCACCCTCTACTCCTATTAACAGAAAGCACTATACTAATAGCCAAAAGATTACTGGGCAGTGTTTTTTTGTTGCTGAGTTTGTGTTTTTGTTTTCCATTTTTGCTATTTGTTACTACTCACACATGAACACTAATTAGTTTTGGTACCATACTCTCATTGATTAACAGCTCCTCAAGTTGGAGATGGAGAGTTATCACATCTTTTTCTAAAATTCTTTAAATAAAAAGCCAAATATGTCTGACCGTAACACAACAGTAAACCGATCACCATTTCACCACTATGTGAAACAGCCAAGCATCTCCAGAACATATTGAAATATTTCCTTTAAACTACACGATTAAAGTCTCTCAGTATCTAGATCACCACCAATATTAATTACTGACTTTTATTACTTGGTTTTGTTTTCATTGTTTATAAAACAAGGAAGGACTTAATGCAAGTATATAAAGGAAAATACATATGTACATATGCATTTTGAAAGGGTTTTTGGTAATTCTTATTCCATCCAAGAAATGTCACAACTCAGATCATGGATGTTGTGTGAATACTCTGAAGGATCTAACATGATTTTCTGGAAATGTAACCACACAAAAAGTAATTTACGGGCTTCCCTGGTGGCACAGGGGTTGAGAGTCTGCCTGCCGATGCAGGGGACATGGGTTCGTGCCCCGGTCTGGGAAGATCCCACATGCCACGGAGCGGCTGGGCCCGTGAGCCATGGTCGCTGAGCCTGCGCGCCCAGAGCCTGTGCTTCGCAACGGGAGAGGCCACAGCAGTGAGAGGCCCGTGTACCGCAAAAAAAAAAAAAAAATGTAATTTATTTATGGCACTTAAGGATTTATCACCTAAACATATAAGTTCATGCATTTCCATTGTATTGACCTTTATTTTGCAAATGTTTCAGCAGCATTTACTATCACTGAAGTAGTGGCAACATGTTCTACTTAAGATCAAACAATCTCCCGAAATCTGGCAAGATTTAACAGAAATTTAAAACAATGCTTTCCTGGGAAAACGCTAACCATCTGCAACTGTTATTATTAACACTATTCTTTTCTCTTTTTTCTTCCTGTATTATTTTTACTTCCTGTTGCTCTCAAAGCTTTCTATCATTAGCAATTAATTGTAAACAAATGGTTGAAGAAGACGTTTGCATTTATGACTTTTCTCATAAGTCAAACAAATACAGTGTCTTGTTTTAGTCATGAATGAATTTCCTGTCCACACACAGGTCTACCTGAGCTCTGCTAAGAAAAATGCATAGCAAAACATGCAAATGATTGCTTTCAGAAAAGAGAGATATCATCTTAAATAATACTCTTAATGTACTTATAATAGTTGGATGAATTTCTCTAAAGAGAAAAGAGTGTTAAACATGTTACTAGGGGCTACTTTAAATTAGTAGTTTAAGTCAGTGTTATTTAAAGTAGAAAACACACATTTAGAAACATTTTCACATTAAGAGAAATTGAAAACATCAGAACATAACTGTTGTTTTGTATTATTTTGTCCTAAGCACATAAGCCCAGCCACACTGAAGGAAGCTGTCATAAGCCAAATTATGTCCCCATTTTTTAGTCCTTGTCATAAACATCAGGATACATTGTCCAACGCCACTTACTTGTATCTCTGCCAGAGTGAATACACAGTTACTTGTTCAGTTCTGCAGTAGAGTTGCCTCTTTGATGTTGTTCAGCCACCATTTCCTTTCCATTCACTTTTATCTATGTCCTGGCACTCATTCCTGCAGCATCCTCCTCTCCAGATGGTCTCCATCTCCCCTTCAGAAGTGCCCCAAATACTCCAGCTTCCTCCTCTTGATCTTTTCCAATCGACAGCCACGTTATTCCTCAAGATTTTAATACCAACTATCCCCTGCTTTATTCTTTTATTCACAGATTATTTTTATGGGGAGAAAAGAGCCTCAAGAAAAGATCACAAAATCCTCAGCAAATATGTTGCATTATTAATCATACTTCTCTACTATTTGCTGGGATGCTTATTTGGTTCATTGTTTAACCCAACATGTATTGAGTAACTATTATTTATCAGGAAGAGTGTTAGGTACAGGGGGTTTGGATATAAATTAAAAATGGTTAAAGACAGAAGATAAATGAGGTCTGGACCAGGTATGGGGAAACAGGCACAGGAAACTCAAGGAGATAACCATCAATTGTATTTATGGGGAGTATCACAGAAAGGTTCACGTAACTGGGTCTTGTAGGATACAGAGGAGTTCACCAGGTTGATCATCATGGGTCAAGGACACTCCAGGTAAAATAAACAGTGTAGGGATAGAGACAAAAAATAGCACTCTGTGTCTGGAGAATTATATGTAGTATGTATGCCTATGGGGGAGCTTCTAAAAGCTGGTGGGGAATGTCCAATAGATGAATTTGGAGAAGTAGGTACAGAAAAGAAAGAGCCTTTCATGCCCTGATATTTGGACTTGTCTGTAAGGCAACAGCAAATAGCGAAAAGTTTTAAACAGGTAAAATATGGAAAAATAATGGTCATATCTCTAGTTTTAAATAATTTCTATGACTTCACTGTGGTTGTTGAATGGGAAGGGAAAAAATTGAACAGAGAATACTGATAAAACACAAATATACTAGCTCTAGTGTGAAGTGAGAAAAGTCTAAACTAACGCACTATCAATGGGTTTGGAGAAAAGAACCTGGTAAGCTTATAGATATCTGATTTGACATGTTGGGAGGAAAAGTTGATGCAGGCTATAAAGCAACAAAGGATAGGCTAACTCTGCTGTTTGATGGCAATGTTTCCGGCGATATGAAGCTGAAGTCTCTCTTAGTTAATCATTCGGAGAACCCAAGGGCCCTTAAAAACATAGCCAAGGGCTCTCTTCCTGTTGTGTGGAAGAGTAACCCCAAACCTGGGTTACACAGGCCATTTTCCAGGACTTGTCTTTCCACCACTTTATCCCAGAGGTAGAGAAATATTGCTTGGAGAAGGACGTCCCATTCAACATTCTTCTGCTGCTCGACAATGCTCCGGGTCACCCCCCATGCATGGACGACTTTCATCCCAACGTCAAAATGGTGCGTCTGCCACCAAATACATTACTCATCCAAACTATGGACCAGGGAGTTATAGTGATTTTCAAGAAATATTATTTACGTCACACTTTTCATCAGACAGTAAAGATGAGTGACGAATCAGGAACAACCCTGTGACAACTTTGGAAGGACTATAACATCTACAAGGCCATAAAAACATTGACTCTGCTCGGCATGACGATACGGCCGTCACCATGAATGGGGTTTGGAAGAACCTCTTCCTGCAGGTTGTTCACGATTTCCATGGATTTGAGGATGTGGATGAGGAGTCCAAAGAGAGCTTCATTAGTGACCCTCAGCAAGAAGGTGGAGCTAGATCTGCAAGAGGACGACTTCATTGAACTCCTTGCTGTGCAACACGAGGAGCTTACTAATGAAGACTTGATGGAATCGGAGGCCCAGAGAAAGGACAAAGAGAGACAAGAGGAAGAAGTAACTGAAGAACCAAAGAGATGCATGACACAGGAAACGGCAAGGGGATTTTCTTTATTTGAGGAGGCACTTTTTGAGTTAGTTTTTGAGGCACAGGCCCCAAACCTAGAACGGTACACGAAGGTTGCAGCAGCCATACAGAATGCAATCCAGTGCTACCGTGTCATCTACAATGAGAAAAAAAGAGCTACTACCCAGACATCACTGGATCATTTTTTCAAAAGTGTAGATACATCCAGCAAGGAACCAGAACCTGTGCCATCAATGTCAGGAGTGAGTGAAATTGCAGCTCTCCCTCCATTGCATACTGCTGATGACCCTTCAGCTCTACCCTCTCCCACCTCCTCTCCCTCCTCCAGTCAGTAACTCTTCTTGCCTGTTCACTCTATGCCAGCCCCTGTATGCCAGCTGTTGTACTGGACTACTGTATTTTTTCAAGGTATTGTACTATAAGACTCAAAATGTTTTATTTTTTGTGTTTTTTATGTATTATTTGTGTGAAAAATATTATAAACCTATTACAGTACAGTATATATAGCCAACTGTGTTACTTGGGTACCTAGGCTAACTTTGCTGGACTTACGAACAAATTGGACTCATGAACGCACTCTCAGAACAGAACTAATTTGAACGTCAGGGACTTACTGCACCTGTTTTCTGAAACAATGTGATTCACAGAGTGTTAGAACAGAAAGACATTAGAAATTTTGCAGTTAATCCCCTCATTCTATTAGATGAAGAAGATGAAGCCCCACAGATGTTCCCTGGCACACCAAATCAGAACACCAGGGGCAGAACTAGAGCTAGTTTGTACTGTAGTAGGTTTATTATAATGCCTGTTGCCCTACCCTTTCAAAGTCTAAGCTTTAAGTACAAAATTCATCTGTGAATAAGAAATTTTTTTGTGATTTGGATTTATCACAATAACCTTGTTAACAGATACTGTTTTTGGTGGTAGGTATCACTTTATCCTGTTTCAATAGATACCACATTTTTCAGAATGTCAAGTTGTAACTACACTGAGCTATATTATTTATTGAGTATTAAATATGTATTGCCTGTCATAAGTTGTGGCGTAAAAAGTTGTGACAATTTTCTTATTTCCTCAAGAAATATAGAAATATACTTGGAATGACATTCTCTCACTAAAAACAGTGCAAGGAAGACACAAGTTTGGTTTTGCTGTGGTTCTCTTGTTGTTTTGGTTGTTTTTGTTTTTCCAGTTGTTGGAGAAGAAGTGTAAAAAAATCTTAAATTTAACTTTCCTTTCTGAATAAGCAAAAACAAAGCTTTATTTTTCAGTCTCAATCCACTTCAAATCTTTTACCTTAGTCCTACTGACACTGTCACTTCAAAATCACAGCATAATGCAGTACGCTATTTTCCAATGTCAGTAAAACAAAAACTTTATTGAATAAGTATGTGTGAAATGCTGCAAACAAAAACATCTCCACAGGCAGCACCTGATTGGCTCACAGCAATGCTCTCCATTGTTATATCAGAGCTCAGAAAGTAACTTCCTAGCATATCAGGTTAATGTTTCTTTCAAAGTTGTTTATCTTTGTTAAAAGAAGGAATCAAACAAAGAAAATTAGGGTAAACATTTTCCTAGCCAAACCTGGGATTAACCTGTTCTTCTCAAATTTAAGAAGATAGTAACCCAGACTACAAAAGAAATATATTTTCATGATATCTCTCCTATCATTCTACAAACTTTTAAAATAAGTTTTGAAGGTGACTTCCTCCCTTTGTAAAATCTCCAGATGCCATTGTTATAGTTTTACATTTAACTAAGGAATAAACACAGTTGCATCTGTTTAACTACATATTTTATGAACATTCAGTGTCTACCTAATAGAGAATTATAGACTTCTCTCCTTTGATCCTTGCCCTTGTATCTCAGCACACTTTACCATATCCTATAGCTTAAAAATTACTGCAGTAATACAAAACTCAGTACTGTAGTAGCCAAGTCAGAGCCAACACAACTGTGCTAAGGTCTCTGTAATTTCTCATTTTCTCTAATTTTTCCTCTGCTTTTAGGGCAGTTACTCTCATAAGTGTTTAGGCCACCAAAATCTGGAATCTCACTAATTACAATTAGTTTTGTTTTCCTCAACCTCGGCAGCTCTGCCAGCAACCAAACCACTGCCTCATATAGAGTTGCCTCTAACTGCCTACAAGATGATGTTGCCAGCCAAACTGCCCACTGAGTTCCATATGAGCCCAGTTTGGATTTCTGTTTTTCAGAGATCTGTGTCTTGTCACTTTGCTATAGCCTCATATTTTAACTTACTTGAAAAGTATCTTCAAAAATCATCTGTGATAGAAACAATCTGATATAAATGAATACATTTTTCTACATTGAGTTATCTAACAAGAATTCTAAATTGCAAAAGCTAACTTTGTAAAGGCTATGCTAAAAGTGCTTCATGCATGGTTATTTCTGACCTCTTAAATGGCTTTAGAAAAATATACAAATGCCTTCAGAGCAATGGCTTAAAAGAATTCAACCAGGCTTTTGAGGTAAGAGCAAAAGAGTGGACTGTTATAAAAAGTGGGAAAAGCTCACTTCTATTAACTGTGATCAGGTGTTTATTTTACAACAAGAGTTAACATTTCTAAAAATATAGACTTGGCTACAAATCTTATGTAGCGTTCAAGGGATATACACTCCTACTTGTTCATTAATTCAGCCAGTCATTTATTCATTCAATAATTATTCATTGAGCATCTACAATGTGCTGGGCACTGAATATAGATCTGGAAAACTAAGAGGCAAGCCCCTGCCATCCTGGAGTTTACATTCTACTAGGCGATACAAGTAATAAAAAATGTATATATAAAACAAAGAGAGGTAGCATTAAGTACTATAAAAAAAATAAAGTAGGGTAATGGGACTTGAGACAGGGGATACTATTTTAGACAGATGATCAGGGAAGGTCTCTTGGAAGAGGTTATCTTTGAGTAGAAACCTGGATAAAAAGAGAGTCTAAGTCATGCAACTCTCAGGATTGAGAGCCTTACAGAAAGAGGAGTAGAAATACAGAGCCCCTGAGCAGGAATGGGCTTGGAATGTTTGTGAAACAACAAAGACATAGAAATGGAGAGGAGTGAGGGGAAAATAAGTTTGAAGCACAAGAAAGGATCTCGAAGGCCACAGGCAGGACACTGGATTTTATGCTGAGTAGGTTGAAAAACCCTTGGACGATTATGAGCAAAGGATATGATGTAATCACACACACACACACACAAGCTCTCCAAACATTCCTGTTTCCAATGCATAAAAATCTGTTGGCAACCCATGCCCTCCATGGGCTACAACCTTGGGCATTCATTGCTGCCAATTTCTGCCCCCCCAATCTATTGAGTGTCTGTTTCTTCCCAAAGAGAGAGTAGAAAAAAAGGGAGGGTCAAAGGAAAGACCAGTGCAAGAATTCACATTTTATAGTACCTTCTCACACACCCTCTCATTTGGACCCCCTAAAAATTCTGTTAGGTATATAAGGGAACTGTGGTTATCCTTATTTTATAGATGAGGAAATGAGGAGTCAAATTTCCTTGAATAATGCCACATCAGTGGAGAGTAGAAGAGCTAAGACTAGAACTTAGATCTTCTGCTGTCAAGTGCAAGGCTCATTTCTATACAGAAGGCTACCATTCAAAAGAAAATTAAATTTGGTTATTCTTCCACCTTCTTCCATATTTCACTCACCAAAAGCTAAAATAAGTTTAAGATAATAGAGTCCCATTTAGAAAAAATAAATGCATTGCCTAATGAGATGAGAGTAGGCATAATGTATTGTTCTCCTAGGACCAGAGTTATAACATTTTTAATATGTCTGATAGCACCTTGTAAAATCCTGTGCAAACACATCCTCAATATAACTACTTAACTGATTGACTGATTTTTTAAGAGATAAAATAAAGAGAAGAATTAGAAATTTTTATGTCAAAGAAAAAATAGTGTTTCTCATCCCTATAATCTCCTTCATACTTCACAGAGATGAAAGTAACATGCATTTTAAAATATCTTATATGCATTTTAACCTTAAGTATTTGCTGTATTTTTATGGACAGGCTGGCTCATGTAACACTATTTGGGAATAAAAAACTTTCTTGTGGGAAAGGTATATAATAAAGAACCATTCTGAACCATTTTTAAAACTAGATAATTGCCATTTCAGTTCAACATATATTGAACACCAATTAAGTGCTTGATATAGCCTATCTGATACTGGGAATATAAAGATGAATCAGATTGTCATACAATATTTTTGGTAGATCACGTTAGTTTGTAATATTAAGAATGTGAGGGGGTAATGGAGAAGATAACATTATTTTGGACATAAGTCAATAACATTGCTCACTATTCCCCTTTCTCTGACTTTCCCAAACCCCATCCCTGAAACATTCACCTAAAGTCCACTTAGGCCCTTTTCCTAATCTGTTCTTGCAGCTCCCCCATCTACCCCATTCTATCTCCACTTGACCATACCTCCCCACACAAAAAAGCAAACTGATGAGAAGAATCCTCTGAAACAGGTGGTTGTCTCTGCCTAAACAGGTTCTTTATTTTTCAGTTGGCAGAAAGATAAACAAAAATTCTTCAAAATAGTCTCTGGCCAGAGGAGAGCTGCTGCCCAGAGTTAACGGTTCTGAAAGTTTCTTTTAGAGGAATCAAACATGGCAGGAAGATATTGAAGCCCCACTGGACCAACTACATCAAAGGCCATGTAAAAAATCAGCCACAGAGGAGAAAACTGGAGTCCAAGGAAGCAACTATACTAGTCAACGCCAAATAATTCAGACCAGGGTTATTCCAAATGAAATTTCTATTATGGTATTTTAAAAATTCTAAAATTGGTGACATCAGCAAGATGGTGGACCATGAAGGTCCAGGCCCTCATTCTCTTATGAAAACACTAAGTAAAAAACTTGAAACTGACTAAAATAATTTTATAGACACTCTGGAAATCAAAGTTGTACAGCAACCAAGCTAATGCCCAGTCAAGAAAAGGCCATATACAAAATGGGAGGAAATTCATGGTCTTTTAACTCACCCTTGCCCCACCCAGTTTGGGGGAAGCAGCAGTCTAGTCAATCTCCAGTCCCATTCAGTGACCTGGAAAGAACAGAGTGGGCCAAACTTGCAACTTTCTAACTTATCTCCAAGCTGCCTGAGGGACTGGTCTATGCTTTGCCCAATTTGGAGCACAGAAGGACAGAAGTGGCACAGATCTAAGGCTAGAAAAATCTGCAGGAAGCAACAGGCATGACTTGTGAAAACCATAAGGGGACTACCAACCCACTGACACTTGAGGGTAAGAGATTAAGAGCAAAGGAAGCAAAAATTCTGATTCTGAAAAATATACAAGCATACTTCACTTTATTGTGCTCCACAATATTGCACTTAGAAGATATTGCATTTTTACAGATTGAAGGTTTGTGGCAACCCTGCATTAAGCAAGTCTATAAGTGCCATTTTTTTTCCAGCAGCATTTGCTCACTTTTTCTCTGCGTCGCATTTTGATAATTTTCACAGAATTAGAAGTGGAGCCTGAAGATATGACTGAATTGCTGCAATTTCATGGTAAATCTTGGATGAAATGAAGAATTGCTTCTTATGAATGAGCAAAGAAAGTGGTTTCTTGAGATAGAATCTACTCCTTGTAAAGATGCTGTTAAGATTGTTGAAATAACAACAAAAGATTTAGAGTATTACATTAACTTAGTTGATAAATCAGAGACAGAGTTTGAGAGTATCGACTCTAATTTTTAGACATTCTACTGTAGATAAAATGCTATCAAACAGCATTGCATGCTACAGAATAATCATTTGTAAAAGGAAAAGTCAATCTACGCTGCAAGCTTCATTGTTGTCTTATTTTAAGAAATTGTCACAGCCACCTCAACCTTCAGGAACCACCACCCTGATCAGCCAGCAGTCATTAATATGAAGGCAAGACCCTGCACCAGCAAAAAGATTATGACTTGCTGAAGGCTCAGATTATGGTTAGTAGTTTTTAGTAATGAAGTATTTTCTAATTAAGGTATTACATTGTCCTTTTAGACATAATGCTATTGCACACTTAATAGACTACAGTATAGCATAAGCATAAATTTTATATGCACTGGGAAACCAAAAAGATTGTGTGACTTACTTTATTGCAATATTCACTTTAGTGCTGTGTCTGAAATCAAACCCATATCTTATAGTATGCCTGTAATAACTGAATTGAAAGATACACAAGAGGAGTTCAATATTAAGTCCATCAAGCAGAAGAAAAAAGCAGTGAACATGAAGACAAGTCATCTGAAATTATTGAATCTGAGGAGGAAAAAGAATAAAAGTGAACAGAGTCTAAAGGACTTATGGGACCTGTCAAACAGACCAGTATACACATTATAGGAGTCCTAGAAGGAGAATAGAGAGGAAAAACATGCGGTGAACTTATTTAAAGAAGTAACTGGCCCAAATTTCCCAAAATACATGGATATATTTACAAATATAAGAAGCTTAATAAACTTCAAGTAAGATAAATTCATAAAGACCACATGAAGACAGTCTAATCAAACTTTCAACAGACAAAGAAATAATTCTGAAAGCAGAAAGAAGGTGACTCATCATGTACAAGGGAGCCTCAATAAAACTGTCAGATTTCTTAGCAGAAAATTTGCAGGCCAGAGGCTGTGGGATGACATATTTAAAATACTGAAAGAAAAACAATGCCAACCAAGAATTCTATATATAGCAAAACTTTCCTTGAAAAAATGATGGAGAAATTAAGACAGTGCCAGATAAACAAAAGCTGAGTGAACTCATTACTACTAGAATTGCCCTGCAGGAAATACTAAAGGGAGTCATTCAAATTGGAATGAAAGGATGCTAGATAGTAATTCAAATCCATTTGAAAACATCAAGTTCTTTGGTAAAGGTAAATATATGAACAAATATAAGAAACTCTCGAGATCACCATCAATGAAAATTTATCAATTTATGATGAAATCACTTGCTGAATGAACATCCTCTCTACCCAGGAGGGATATACAACATTAAAATCACAAATGCTATAAAGGCACTCTCACTTAAAATTATTATTCTAAAATTTCATTACACTCTATAGCACTCTATAGGACTTAAAAAATAAGAGTTGAAAAAGCAAAGTTGCTACTGCAAAAATAATTCTTACTCTGGCACGAAGAATTTCTGAGCAAATGGAACTCAAACATGCCAGTACTGATATTGATAAAGTAACCCTGCATTGAATTTTCCACCTACATGCAATGAAAACAAAGGAAATAAAGATGCACTAGAAATGCTTTCTTTGAAACAAAGCTACATATGGCTCTTAATGAAAGGGTTGGATGAAGGTGCAGAAAAGTTTACAATGTTCTTTTTTCTTTTCTTTTCCTTTTTTTTTTTTTTGGCTGTGCTGTACAGCTTGTGGGACCTTAGTTCCCTGACCAGGCAGGGATTGAACCCCAGCCATGGCAGTAAAAACACCAAGACCTAACTACTGGACTGACAGGGAATTCCCTACAGTGCTCTTCCAAAATTGCCAAACAAAAATGATTGTATTTATAGATGAAGTAATTAAAGGAATATATTTGGCTTTATATTTATCTCCTTGATATTTCTCCAAGTGGTGTAGATCTAGAAATAATTCACCCACTGAAAAAACGTTTTTATGAACACATTTTCAACTCAAGCATTGAAATGCCTTATCCTATAAGACTGATTATTTTTAAAAGATCAAATTTTTTTCACAATTTAATACATGTCTTCTTTTGTATATTTTGTTATTTTAAATAATCTTTTAGCTATCACTTTAATTTGCTATATTGGAATAAAAATGTATGTATAGTTTTATAAATTCGAATTTTACTTAGTGCTTTATAATATGTTTATAAATGTTTATACTTGAGATGAATGAAATATTTAATTTTATTTTCTTATTTAAAATTTTGAACACTCAGCTTTTTTTTTTTTTTTTTTTTTTTTTTTTGCGGTACACGGGCCTCTCACTGCTGTGGCCTCTCCCGTTGCGGAGCACAGGCTCCGGATGCGCAGGCTCAGCGGCCATGGCTCACGGGCCCAGCCGCTCTGCGGCATGTGGGATCTTCCCGGACTGGGGCACAAACCCGTGTCCCCTGCATCGGCAGGTGGACTCTCAACCACTGCACCACCAGGGAAGTCCAGCGTTTTGTTTTATAAAATACTAAGGAGCAAAAAAAAATCCTGATATATGGTCTTTTTATGCTAAAATGATGATTACCATATCCTGGAAAAAATGAGACAGACATATGAGAACATTTCAATATAAAGTCTAAGTGATCTAAGAGAGGTTTGCTCATACCATATGCTAACAGAAAAAGGGCACGGACATTTTATTATATTAGTAGTCTCAACGCACTACTAGTTTTTGCGGTCCCAGTCCATGTCATAGCAAACCTATTAAAATGCTGCCATACATCACAATGAATGCAATTTTTATACACTATAAAGTATTTAGTTGGGTTGCAGTAGCAGTTGATTGGCTGATATAATGACATGTTATGTTCTTAAGTATTTAATTAAACATTTATTCATTTCAATTTTGCAGCTTTTTTTCGGTTCTCCCTTTGGTTGCTAACATTTAGAGTAGGCCTTTGTTAACCCAATAGGACATTTGCCTATGCCTCTAATATGTAGTGGTTAAAATAACCCTGAGAAGGATTCTTAGAAACAGATGTGTTTGGGATGAATTTTAAAGAACGAGTCTGAATGATGAGTCAAGAAGAATAGGAGTCTTATTCTAGGCAAAAGGAACAGAATGAACAAAGGCACTGAGTGATGTAAAGTAAGATGTATACACCTAAAGTACAAGCAATTTCAAGATACTAAAATGGGAAGTCTTCAGTAAAGAAGAGTGAAAGGTTAAGATAGGAAGGCAGCCAGGGAAAGGGATGTAAAAAGCATCATTCAAGAGGGTTTAGACTTCATCCTGGGAGAGATTGCCCCTGAACCACTTTACACAGCAGAGTGACAGGGCCAAGTACACATTTCATATGAATCACCTTGACAGCTAAGTAAAGATGAATTTAAGGGAACAAATTAAAAGGGAAGGGCACAAGTTAAAATACTCCTGCCATATCTGAGAACAATAGTCTCCAAAAAGGAGTGCATGGGATGTATTTGTCTCAAGGAGAATACAAGACAACTTATTTGGAGAGAAAAGGGATTGAAATATATATCTAATTATTTTTATTTTCTCCTTCAAAAATTGTCAACTTCTGGCATGCATTTTGTAATGTACGTATTAACACAACAGTTCATTTTTTAAAAAAATAAGCTGGAGGCAAAGGCTCAAAAGTGTTTATCAGTGGGGGGGGGCAGGAAAACAGAAATTCAGAGACCCCATTGTTCTGGATAAGAGTGATAAAAGTGTGTTCTAAGCTGGTGATTCTGCTGATGGAGAAATACAAATAGAATTGTGCAAGTTCAGAAGCTAACATCATCAGGGTTTGATGGCTGTTTGCACATAATGGTTAGAGTTATCAAGTATATTCATATGAACATTCCTGTATGCTAGTCAGAGAGCAAAGCTAGAATTGAATTTAGGGTTACGAGGTGAGGCAGAGTAAAGCAGCTCCATAAAAGAGGAAGTAGATCAGTGGAAGGCAGAGGTATTCTAGTAGCAAATTAAAGGCAGATGGCGAAAGACTATGTGAAAATTCTTTCTGCTATAAATCAAAAAGTACTTAAAAAATATGGAAACAAGAAAAATACTCCTGAATTGCAGCATAAAATATTTGGGTTAGCTAACAGGAAGAACTTTGTCAGTAGTCACTGTTAAAAAACTATGTGTGAACACAGAAAGTTATCACTTCTATCTGCTATGGTTTAAAGGTTCATCCTGTGTCCACGCAGAGAACACACCAAAACATCTACTCTTGGTTCAGTGTTTTTCTCAGCTGTCAAGAAGTTTACATGGTAGGTTAATACCCCCTCAATCAGAATCTTCCTTACTGCAGCTTATCACTCATGGACATCTTAATTAATTCTTTGATAATTCAGGCTTATATACCATAAGAAGTAAAAGATTATGGATACTTAGGAAGAACATGTTTTCACTACTACAGAATAGAGGACTAGACATTTTGCAGAAATCACACATGTCTTTTGATCCAGTTATCAAAAACTCCAGTTTCTGTAGGAATTAGGATGTGTTTCCAAGCAATATTAAACGCTCCGATATCATCAGAGTGAAAACCAAAGGCTCACCCTGATGTGATTAGTAGATGTGGCTTCCTCTGCTATGATTCAGGGCTAACAAAAGTAGTCACACACCCAAAATACATTCCCCAGTGGTTTGCTCTTACACAGTGAAAAAATTTTCTAGACTTAGTATATTTAGGTTAGAAAACAAAACCAAGGCCCTCGTCTTCTCGAGGTCACTGTTAAACTGTACTTTACCCTGAAAGAGAAGAAAGGCCTTGAGAACTGTCCTCAATCTTATCCCTTAACATATCAACATGGTAACTCATTCTGATCAGCCAGTTGTAACCTTGGCAGACACAGGAGCCCAGCCTTGAGAAGATAAGATATAGGGGATAGGTAAGCTAAGGAAAATCGTTGTCTCTCATTTCATAACAGTCACCAGAATAGGCCTTGGGCAAATTACTGCAAGCTCTTCACTTGGTATATTCTAAACCTACAAAAACTATAAGATAAGCAAGACTATATGAAGATGCGTGTTTGTAGAGTAGAAACTCACCTGAGAAATCAGCTTTTTTTTTAATATTTTGGTGCTTTTATTTTTATGGAGTAAATTTCTTCACTTGGGTCAGTATATTTATTTTTTTAACATCTTTATTGGAGTATAATTGCTTTACAATGTTGTGTTAGTTTCTGCTGTATAAAAAAGTGAATCAGCTATATGTATACATATATCCCCAAATCCTCTCCCTCTTGCGTCTCTCTCCCACCCTCCCTATCCCACCCCTCTAGGTGGTCACAAAGCACCAAGCTGATCTCCCTGTGCTATGCGGCTGCTTCCCACTAGCTATCTATTTTACATTTGGTAGTATATATATGTCAACGCTACTCTCTCACTTCATCCCAGCTTACCCTTCCCCCCCCCGTGTCCTCAAGTCTACTCTCTACATCTGCGTATTTATTCCTGTCATACAGAGTGAAGTACGTCAGAAAGGGAAAAATACCGTATGCTAACATAGATATATGAAATCTAAAAAAAAAAGAAAAAAACTGGTTCTGAAGAAGCTAGGGGCAGGACAGGAAATCAGCTTTCTTATATCCTGTTTGCATTTTGAAATAATTAAAGACCACTCTAATTCTTTTTAATTATATTATATTATAATTTTATAATTCTTAATTAAATAAAACTATAACATAATTTTATAATTCTTATTTAAATAAAATTATATTAACGTTAATAAATAATATTTTGGTAGGATAACAAATATTAAGTAAGCACCAAGAGGCAGAATCCAGTATAAAGGTTAACTTAATTTTCTTCAAAGTTTTGAGCCTGAAAAGTTGTGTAAATTCACTTGTATATATTAAAGTACATGTTGCTAAAACTCCACAATCAACTTGATGTACCCTGCTTCTGTGGAATACATGAATAGACAACGAATCATCCGAAATTAAGGAGCCGGGTGGATGAAAGGCTCTTGGTGCTGCAGCCAGGAGTTAGTGCTGTGCCTCTGAGGTGGGAGAGCCAACTTCAGGACACTGGTCCACAAGAGGCCTCCCAGCTGCACATAATATCAAATGGCGAAAATCTCCCAGAGATCTCCATCTCAACACCAGCACCCAGCTTCACTCAACAACCAGCAAGCTACAGTGCTGGACATCCTATGCCAAACAACTAGCAAGACAGGAACACAAGACCACCCATTAGCAGAGAGGCTGCCTAAAATCATAAGTCTACAGACACCCCAAAACACACCAGCAGACGTGGACCTGCCCACCAGAAAGACAAGATCCAGCCTCATTCACCAGAACACAGGCACTAGTACCCTCCACCAGGAAGTCTACACAACCCACTGAACCAACCTTAGCCACTGGGGAGAGACACCAAAAACAACAGAAACTACGAACCTGCAGCCTGCAAAAAGGAGACCCCAAACACAGTAAGATAAGCAAAATGAAAACACAGAAAAACACACAGCAGATGAAGGAGCAAGATAAAAACCCACCAGACCTAACAAATGAGGAGGAAATAGGCAGTCTACTGGAAAAAGAATTCAGAATAATGATAGTAAAGATGATCCAAAATCTTGGAAACAGAATAGACAAAATGCAAGAAACATTTAACAAGGACCTAGAAGAACTAAAGATGAAACAAACGATAAACAACACAATAAATGAAATGAAAAATACTCTAGATGGGATCGATAGCAGAATAACTGAGGCAGAAGAACGGATAAGTGACCTGGAAGATAAAATAGTGGAAATAACTACTGCAGAGCAGAATAAAGAAAGAAGAATGAAAAGAACTGAGGACAGTCTCAGAGACCTCTGGGACAACATTAAACGCACCAACATTCGAATTATAGGGGTTCCAGAAGAAGAAGAGAAAACGAAAGGGACTGAGAAAATATTTGAAGAGATTATAGTTGAAAACTTCCCTAATATGGGAAAGGAAATAGTTAATCAAGTCCAGGTAGCACAGAGAGTCCCACACAAGATAAATCCAAGGAGAAATATGCCAAAACACATATTAATCAAACTATCAAAAATTAAATACAAAGAAAACATATTAAAAGAAGCAAGGGAAAAACAACACACAAGGGAATCCCCATAAGGTTAACAGCCGATCTTTCAGCATAAACTCTGCAAGCCAGAAGGGACTGGCAAGACTTATTGAAAGTGATGAAGGAGAAAAACCTGCAACCAAGATTACTCTACCCAGCAAGGATTTCATTCAGATTTGATGGAGAAATTAAAACCTTTACAGAGAAGCAAAAGCTGAGAGAGTTCAGCACCACCAAACCAGCTCTACAACAACTGCTAAAGGAACTTCTCTAGGCAAGAAACACAAGAGGAGGAAAAGACCTACAATAACGAACCCAAAACAATTAAGAAAATGGGAATGGGAACATACATATCGATAATTACGTTAAATATAAATGGACTAAATGCTCCCACCAAAAGACACAGACTGGCTGAATGGATACAAAAACAAGACGCGTATATATGCTGTCTACAAGAGACCCACCTCAGACCTAGAGACACATACAGACTGAAAGTACGGGGATGGAAAAAGGTATTTCATGCAAATGGAAACCAAAAGAAAGCTGGAGTAGCAATTCTTGTATCAGACAAAATAGAATTTAAAATAAAGACTACTAGAAGAGACAAAGAAGGACACTACATAATGATCAAGGGATCGATCCAAGAAGAAGATATAACAATTGTAAATATTTATGCACCCAACATAGGAGCACCTCAATACATAAGACAAATACTAACAGCCATAAAAGGGGAAATCGACAGTAACACATTCATAGTAGGGGACTTTAACACCCCACTTTCACCAATGGACAGATCATCCCAAATGAAAATAAATAAGGAAACACAAGCTTTAAATGATACATTAAACAACATGGACTTAATTGATATTTATAGGACATTCCATCCAAAAACAACAGAATACAAATTTTTCTCAAGTGCTCATGGAACATTCTCCAGGATAGATCCTATCTTGGGTCACAAATCAAGCCTTGGTAAATTTAAGAAAATTGAAATTGTATCAAGTATCTTTTCTGACCACAACACTATGAGACTAGGTATCAATTACAGGAAAAGATCTGTAAATAATACAAACACATGGAGGCTAAACAATACATTACTTAATAACGAAGTGATCCTGAAGAAATCAAAGAAGAAATCAAAAAATACCTAGAAACAAATGACAATGGAGACACGATGACTCAAAAATCTATGGGATGCAGCAAAAGCAGTTCTAAGAGGGAAGTTTATAGCAATACAATCCTGCCTTAAGAAACAGGAAACATCTCGAATAAACAACCTAAACTTGCACCTAAAGCAATTAGAGAAAGAAGAACAAAAAACCCCCAAAGTTAGCAGAAGGAAAGAAATCATAAAAATCAGATCAGAAATAAATGAAAAAAAAATGAAAGAAACGATAGCAAAGATCAATAAAACTAAAAGCTGGTTCTTTGACAGGATAAACAAAATTGATAAACCATTAGCCAGACTCATCAAGAAAAAAATGGAGAAGATTGAACTTAATAGAATTAGAAATGAAAAAGGAAAAGTAATAACTGACACTGCAGAAATACAAAAGATCATGAGAGATTACTAAAAGCAACTCTATGCCAATAAAATGGACAACCTGGAAGAAATGGACAAATTCTTAGAAATGCACAACCTGCCAAGACTGAACCAGGAAGAAATAGGAAATATGAACAGACCAATCACAAGCACTGAAATTGAAAGTGTGATTTAAAATCTTCCAACAAACAAAAGCCCAGGACCAGATGGCTTCACAGGTGAATTCTACCAAACATTTAGAGAAGAGCTATCACCTATCCTTCTCAAACTCTTCCAAAATATAGCAGAGGGAGGAACACTCCCCAACTCATTCTACGAGGCCACCATCACCCTGATACCAAAACCAGACAAGGATGTCACAAAGAAAGAAAACTACAGGCCAATATCACTGATGAATATAGATGCAAAAATCCTCAACAAAATACTAGCAAACAGAATCCAACAGCACATTAAATGGATCATACACCATGATCAAGTGGGGTTTATTCCAGGAATGCAAGGATTCTTCAATATACGCAAATCAATCAACGTGATACACCATATTAACAAATTGAAGGAGAAAAACCATATGATCATCTCAATAGATGCAGAGAAAGCTTTTGACAAAATTCAACACCAATTTATGATAAAAACCCTGCAGAAAGTAGGCATAGAGGGAACTTTCCTCAACATAATAAAGGCCATATATGACAAACCCACAGCCAACATTGTCCTCGATGGTGAAAAACTGAAAGCATTTCCACTAAGATCAGAAACAAGAGAGGTTGCCCACTCTCACCACTCTTATTCAACATAGTTTTGGAAGTTTTAGCCACAGCAATCCGAGAAGAAAAGGAAATAAAAGGAATCCAAATCGGAAAAGAAGAAGTAAAGCTGTCACTATTTGCAGATGACTATACATAGAGAATCCTAAAGATGCTACCAGAAAACTACTAGAGCTAATCAATGAATTTGGTAAAGTAGCAGGATACAAAATTAATGCATAGAAATCTCTGGCATTCCTATACACTAAGGATGAAAAATCTGATAGTGAAATCAAGAAAACAGTCCCATTTACCACTGCAACAAAAAGAATAAAATATCTAGGAATAAACCTACCTAAGGAGACAAAAGACCTGTATGCAGAAAATTATAAGACACTGATGAAAGAAATTAAAGATGATACAAATAGATGGAGAGATATACCATGTTCTTGGATTGGAAGAATCAACATTGTGAAAATGACTCTATTACCCAAAGCAATCTACAGATTCAATGCAATCCCTATCAAACTACCACTGGCATTTTTCACAGAACTAGAACAAAAAATTTCACAATTTGTATGGAAACAAAAGACCCCGAATAGCCAAAGCAATCTTGAGAACGAAAACGGAGCTGGAGGAATCAGGCTTCCTGACTTCAGACTATACTACAAAGCTACAGTAATCAAGACAGTATGGTACTGGCACAAAAACAGAAATATAGATCAATGGAACAGGACAGAAAGCCCAGAGATAAACCCACGCACATATGATCACCTTATCTTTGATAAAGGAGGCAGGAATGTACAGTGGAGAAAGGACAGCCTCTTCAATAAGTGGTGCTGGGAAAACTGGACAGCTACATGTAAAAGTATGAGATTGGATCACTCCCTAACACCATGCACAAAGATAAGCTCAACGTGGATTAAAGACCTAAATGTAAGGCCAGAAACTATCAAACTCTTAGTGGAAAACATAGGCAGGACACTCTATGACATGAATCACAGCAAGATCCTTTTTGACCCACCTCCCACAGAAATGGAAATAAAAACAAAAATAAACAAATGGGACCTAATAAAACTTAAAAGCTTTTGCGCAGCAAAGGAAACCATAAAGAAGACCAAAAGACAACCCTCAGAATGGGAGAAAATATTTGCAAATGAAGCAACTGACAAAGGATTAATCTCCAAAATTAATAAGCAGCTCATGCAGCTCAATAACAAAAAACAAACAACCCAATCTAAAAATGGGCAGAAGACCTAAATAGACATTTCTCCAAAGAAGATATACAGACTGCCAACAAACACATGAAAGAATGCTCAACATCACTAATCATTAGAGAAATGCAAATCAAAACTACAATGAGATATCATCTCACACCAGTCAGAATGGCCATCATCAAAAAATCTAGAAGCAATAAATGCTGGAGAGGGTGTGGAGAAAAGGGAACCCTCTTACACTGTTGGTGGGAATGTAAATTGATACAGCCACTGTGGAGAACAGTATGGAGGTTCCTTAAAAAACTACAAATAGAACTACCATATGACCCAGCAATCCCACTACTGGGCATATACCCTGAGAAAACCATAATTCAAAAAGAGTCATGTACCAAAATGTCCATTGCAGTTCTATTTACAATAGTCCGGAGATGGAAACAACCTGAGTGTCCATCATCGGATGAATGGATAAAGAAGATGTGGCACATATATACAATGGAATATTACTCAGCCATAAAAAGAAATGAAATTGAGCTATTTGTAATGAGGTGGATAGACCTAGAGTCTGTCACACAGAGTGAAGTAAGTCAGAAAGAGAGAGACAAATACCGTATGCTAACACATATATATGGGATTTAAGAAAAAAAAAATGTCATGAAGAACCTAGGGGTGAAACAGGAATAAAGACACAGACTTACTAGAGAATGGACTTGAGGATATGGGGAGGGGGAAGGGTGAGCTGTGACAAAGCGAGAGAGAGGCATGGACATATAAACACTACCAAACGTAAGGTAGATAGCTAGTGGGAAGCAGCCGCATAGCACAGGGAGATCAGCTCGGTGCTTTGTGACCGCCTGGAGGGGTGGGATAGGGAGGGTGGGAGGGAGGGAGATGCAAGCGGGAAGAGATATGGGAACATATGTATATGTATAACTGATTCATTTTGTTGTGAAGCTGAAACTAACATACCATTGTAAAACAATTATACTCCAATAAAGATGTTAAAATGAAAAAAATAAATAAAGTACATGTTGCTTTAAATATGCCTATTGGGAAACTTGCAGTGTACAACAATATTTAACATTAATTTTCTCTGAAGTTTATTAACTCTTAATACCATATGTAGATGGCTAACTGTACCAAAGACTGTATGTTCATTATACTTTCTCACTTCATCCTCACAAAACTCACTTTACAGATGAGAAAATTGAGGCTCAAAGAGGGCAAAAGTAGCATGACCAAGATGACACAAACAGGAAGCAGCACAGCTGGGATTTGAACCTTGGTCAGAATACTCACAGATCATTCTTGGATCCATTATGGAATTATTCATTTTGTACATAGTTCTTGTCATGTATCAAAAGTATTTAATGTCAGAGGTGAAAGCACAAATTGATATAAATTGGTTACACTACTGCCTTCAAGGAGATTACTTGCTAATTGATTGGTTAATGTGTAAAAACATGTAGTCTTATTAAATAAATATGCATCTACAAAGATACAAATTTTAAATCTGAGTCCTATTAAATGTACAAGTTCTTTCGTAACAGACACTACAGGCATATTCTGTTCAGTGCAAGGGCACAGATTGTGAGACATGAGCACACAGGATAGAAGAGCTTCATGTTGGGCCAGTATGGCATTCATACTGAATAGAGTTGTATTTCCAAAATGGTTAACATATTACCAACTGTGTCAGTACTCCTAGGAAGCCAAGGCAGGATTTGATATGCAAAATTTGAAAGGGCGAGTGGGTTAAACTTTTCTTGTGAATAAAAGGGAAGGGAACAGGAGTAGATGGGAAGAGATTTCAGATCATAAGTCTGGTCTGATACTTGTGAAAGAGAGGAAAAGAAGAATTGTGTAGTAAGGCCCTCAGACCACAGAACAGTTCTGAGAAAGTTTCAGCCAGGTCAAAAGGGAGAAGTCCTGAGTCTCAGGAAACAGGCCAACACTGGCCATGCCAGTCATTTGTGGGAGCAGCCAGCGAAGCACGGCCTCAGTGTTCTCATGGAGGGGACAGCTAGGACTTCCACTCAACTCTGCTCCAGGCAGTGGGCTCTGTTGAAGGTCTGAGCTGTGCATCTCCATGACTGCAACCTCTAAAATCGACATGCAGCTAGAATTCACAGAACGATGTCATTAGTCTCCCAGCACACTCAACAGTTCCTCTAAGGAGAGGTGAAAGGCTCAGAGCATGATCCTCCCATCCATCTGAGCCTAGCCCCTGCATCCTGTTATAATATCCAGCGTATGTTCGAACCATGAAAATAACCCTGTGTTTGTCTGTCCTTTGGAAAAGAATCAAACTCTTTGCTGGGAATCAAAAGATCTTTGGTGGCAGAGTAGGATGTTATTGACATATGAGAGGCCATGAAAGAATAAACAAAGGAAAGTAAACACTATGAGATGCTAGTGCTCGCTGGCCGAGAGGGTGATTGAGCACTGTACTGGCTGACCCATACCTTAAGGACTCAGCTTGTTCAGAGCTAAATGAGGTCTGCCTGGTGTCTTATCCACACATTATCATATGCAACAGGAAACCTTTATTGACCACCTATTGATTACACGGCCTTTCCCCTAGTCCTGTGAATTTAATGAGGTGTTAGAAATAGTCCCAATTCTAGATACTATTAAAAATGACCATCCACACTTGTAAGGAGTTTTGCAGCTTATAATGCACATTTGCATTGTTTTGAATACGTGAAACTTGCTAACCAGGATACGTGCACGTTACACTTGTATGATAACTAAATTTTGATGAACACTCTAAGCCGGACAATGTGCCCAGGATGTTATAGTAAATGTGATATTTAATCAACTCAGCAGCCCTATGAGGTGCCATTATCCCACCCATTTTACAGTGGAGGAAACTGATAATCAAATTAAGTGATTCACCCAAGTTCACACAACTGGCAAGAGAAACAGTAGGAAACTGAATCGAGGTTGAGTAACTACAAAGTGACTGCTTATAGCAAATCTTCCTCCACATTAAGTGATATCTAACAGTATAGGTTAGCAGATGGCACATATCAAGTGATTACTTCAAATAATCAAAGGCACCAAGAATTCAAAGAAGTCATAATACTGAGTCTCCTATTTCTGATGTGGTCCCAGTTTTACTTGTTGAATGGATGACCAAATGAAGGGAAGGATTAAATACACACATAGCAATTGTAAGTCAGTAAAATCACAGATGGGATGAGGGAGATATTCCTCAGTCTAAGGGTCAGCGTAAACAAAGGGAAGTAGAGCCACAGACTCTATGAGAATATAAAGCAGAAGTGAAAGGAATGATTCGATATTGTGAACAAGATAGTCTAGATTGTCTGGTATTCAGCTACTATTTACTTGATAATTTCTAGTTGTCATATACTGTAGTAAATTCTTTAGATAGTTTCTAGTTGTCGTATACTGTAGTAAATTCTTTAGAGATATTTATAGTCTCTCTATTCATAGTCTCAATTATTTTATACATATTTTAGTATCTCAATACAGACTCTCTCTCTCTCTCTCTCTCTATATATATATATATATAGTCTCAATTATTCCCCAAAAGTCATGGCTTGTAGTATATTGTGCTATCAATATCAACATATGTGAAACACTCAGAGAGACTAAGTAACTTTCCCAAGGTCAAACAGCAAATAAGTTGTTCAGCTAAACTTCAAACCAGAACTGTCTTGCTCCAAAACCAACATTGTTTCTACTGTATGTCAGTACCAAATCTCAAAAGTAATTCATGAGTTCTCAATCAGTACATAGGGTAGCAAACCAATGTCTACAATGAACTACTTTGTAAAGAATACAGAACTCCTAAAGAGAAATTGATGCTATGAAGTTATCCAGGTGGCTACCATTTTTGTCTAAAACATCCTCACAATCCTGATAGTCCAGTAGAGGCTGTCATATAACATAATCTGACTCTTTATATTTTAACCTAGAAAAATAGTAATGAAATTTGTAGGAAGGTCATCAAAATCATGTTTTTCTTGTAATTCAATGAAATGAATATTTGGGAAAATGTCCCTAAATAAACCACTAGAGTTCATACCCACTAATTCTTGACAAAACTCAGGAGCTGTAAAATCTTTAGACATGAATTGGTCAATTGTCCTTTTCTACTAACCTTGGCATTAAAGTATAAATAAGTGTATTCACTCGATTCAATTCAACAATATTTATTGAGCACTTACTACATAAAATCTGTTGCCAAAACCCTGCGGAGTTCAAAGATGAATATGTCATAGACCCTGACCTCAAGCAACTTTATAGTTTTATGCAGGAGAAAATCCATATGTGTGAAAACAAAAGAAGGAAGAATTTGAAATGTGCTGAAACACCAGTACACACAATGCATTCTAGGAACATATAAATAGAGACAGTAGTGCTTATTGGAAGAATTATAGAAGGTTACAGGAGTTTAAACCCAACTGCTGGTACCAAAATCTGTATTAGTTATCTATTACTATATATCAAATAACCCCCTGAATTTCATGGCTTACACAACATTCGTCACCTTAACAGTTTCTGTCACACAGCCTGGTGCAGCTTCGCTGGATGCCCATGCCTCAAGATCTCTCACAAGCTTGTCATCAAAGTGCCATTTGGGATGCAGTTTCTTCTGGAGGCTGTAATGGGGATCTGCCTCTAACTCATTCACATGGTGGCCAGCAGGATTCAGTTCCTCTCCAGCTATCGGATTGGGGGCCTCAAGTTCTCATTGGTCATTAGCTGAAGGCCTCCCTCAGATCCTTGCCATCTGGGCCTTTCCACTGGATGGCTCTCAAGATGACAGCTACCCTCGGAGTAAATGAACAAAAGTGCAGAATGAGGAAGAACTAAATCACGGTGTTTGTGTAATCTAATCTCAGGAGTGACATCCATCTGCCATACTATATTTATTAGAAATGAGTCACTAGGTCCAGCCCACATTCAAGGGGAGGGAATCACACAGGCACGAATATTAAAAGGCAAGATCACTGGGGCCATCTTGGAGGTTGTATGCCGGAGTATGCACACCTTGAAGGATAGGCAGAATTTCAACTGGTAGAAATGCAAAGAGGTGAGGACTACAGATTGCAGGAAGAGAATGAGCATATTTGCCAAGGTGAGATCACATAGGGGTTTGTTTGAGAAGAACAGGTAGTTAATCCAGTTTGTGGGAAACCTGAATGCATGAGGAGCATTAGAAGATAAGTCGTCAAAGTAGGTCAGGGTTAAATAATGTTATGCTACAAGTTAGAGCTTTATTATTTTAAATTTTGGGAATTGTTTTGCTTGTTTTTTTAACATAACAGTAACAAGATCAGATGTACCTCAAGAAAATTAACCTGGATGTCCCGTGAAAGATGTACCTGAAGTATAAGGCATTGTGTGTAGGCAAAGAGTACTTGAATGTAGCTACTCTAAAAGACAAAGACAGAGCAACCGTTAGGACCCAAATTTGAATAGCAGCAGTGGGAGGGGAAGTAGGGCTTCTGTTAAAATAGCATACCTATGCTTTACTGTGCATTTCCTATAAATGAATTTTTTCAACTGCTGATTCTCAAAATATCTAATATTATATGGATTTTCAAAGGTTTTCCAGTTTCTATTATTCTTCCCCCTAACTCTTTCATGCCCTGCTTCAGGGCAACTGTTACCTATTGAATGTCATTCTAGCAAAAACATTTGATCTGAACCTTGCCCATTTGCCCCTGCTGCCTCAAAGAAGGAAACACATGACCTGGCTTTGATCACACTTTTTTCCTAAAATGAAAACATCCTCCAATATGTGATTCTTATAAAAGGTGAGTGTTAAAATTCTGGGATAAACCACATTTAAGCCCAGGGACTCAGTTAAAGTTAATGAAAACATATTGGGATGAGACAAGCTGTTGCAGGGGGTGGATATTTAATTCTTTTGCAAACATCGGAAAACCTGTCTAGTCTCAATATAGACAAAAGCTGGAATGAGTGCTCAATTAGTAGCAGTTTCTCAGTATTTTGTCCAATTATCTAATAAAGAAAACGAGAACCTCGGTACATAAATTTGCTCCATTATGGAAGTAACCTTCAGTGAGTAAGCCAGTCAGCTTTATTATTCAAATCATCAATGTGATGCTTGTAAAATGAAACAAAGGCAGCTCTTTAATGATAAATATTACAGTACAGTTACTTTTCACATATGTCTCCACACACACATACACCCATTGTGAACCATTCACTGAAGTATAAATAAGAGACAACCAAGTGACAATTCAGATACAAGAAAAATAGACAAAGCCCAAAACAAAATGGATTATCTAGTTACCACTCTGACATTACTGCTGCTTTTAGGGAACAGCTGACTCTAGTCATCAGTTTCCATCATCTGTTCTAATTTTCTTTTTGCAGACATTTGTGAGGGAACTTTTCAAAAAGATGCTGGGTGAAAATCAGAAATAGATAAAAGTCTAGGAAGCAATTCTTCAAATTAGCTCCCCCTCTCCCTTTAATTTCAGGAAGGGGTACCTTTCTTAGAAGTGCTCGTCCTTTGACAGATCATTCAGAAGCAGAGACTTTGGAATCTTAGGCATCAACAAGGTCACTGCCATGTTCATCCCAGTCTCCTGGAGACTGCTACAGGCTGAGAGCAAAAGCATGAAGGCTCAGAAACAGTTTAAGAGATAAGCTGCCAGGACCGAAGTCAGCGTCAGGGCTTCTGGAAACTTAAAAGCAGACACCTATCACCAGGAGTATTACCATTAGCATGACTTGACTCACTTATGTTCTCATATTGGTCTCCTTACATCTGGACACATTTTTTCTCTTGAACACAAGGAACAAGTTGCACACATTCCAGCAGTTTCCTTTAGCCAGATTTGCCTGATTTATACAGACACCTTTTATAGAATCCCTATCACCTTTGCAGACCCCTGGCTTCTAGCTCCGACTCCCATCTTCCCCTGGCTCTCCCTGAGTCACACCCAACAAACCCCTCATATTCCAGACATCACAATAAAAATCATGGACATCAGGGATCAATTTTCAGCAGCACCTGGTAGAAGACCTACCTAACTGCAAAAAGAGTGCAACTTTCCCCAAGATCCTTGAGATCTACTGTATACCTGGCCTCAGTTCTCCTTATACCAAGAGTTTTAGATATTCCTCTTCTTTCACTTACAAATGCCTCCCTGAGCACGTTCTAAGTAGCATTACTCTAAAGGACTCAACGAACACCATGAAAATGACATGGTCTCTGAAACTGCAATATCTATTCTGACTCTCTCAACCCATCAAGTTGCACAATCCAGTGATAGGGATACAGTCATCCTGCTTAAATAATGTTATTTTATTGTCAGCTGCTCAAAGAGCATTATTTGACCAGTTGTACCCACAAATTTTCTGATAACCTAATACTAACATTCATTCACATGATCTTAATGAACACTAAAACCATTGGGAATGATTTTCAAGATGCACCATAATTTCTCTACATCTCAGAGTAAATCCACACCCTGGCACAATAGATGCCCATGACCCCGGCTTTGAGAAAGACACATGTGATTTAATTTCACCTACTTTCAAGTGAAGAATAGGACCCCATAGACACCCCCACTCCCCATCCTAAAGGATGCAAAAATTATGCTAGATATTTTTAAATCTGGTGTATGAATTTTGTCATCTTAAGAGATAACTCAAAGTACAGAGCCAAGAATCAGAATCACATGGAATAGCCCCCATACTTAATTCTCTGACCCATCATCATGCAGACTTTTCCAGAAAGCACATGTCACACTGTTTGGAAGCCACACTTCTTCACAGCTAGCACATTATCCTCCTTCAAAATGCTGTCAGGTAATTCTACTCTCTAGCAGAGTAAATGAAAAAATAAAGCTAGTTACTCATATATGAAGGATTTTCCTCAAGGGCAATCATCTTAACGAGAATTTTTTTCAAAATTAGCTAATCTGCAGTTCTATTAAAACACAGTGACTCTAGCCCTGCTCTCCTCACTCCAAAAGAAGGAATCTAAAGACAGAATCCCATTAGAGAAAATGCTTAAAAGGCTAAAAAAAATCCAGACAAAATTCTCAAGTGTTCTAAACTGACATAAAGGTACTGACACACATTTGGTCCTCACTACATACCAACCTAAGATTGTGATTTAACTAATTATCCTGACATTTCTAATATGGACAATTATTTCAAACATTTTTGTAGAGAGTGGGAATTTAATGAAGTTTTCATGAAAAGTCCCTCAATTAGAAGAGTACCTGCTAGAGATGGATTATTTTTAATCAAATGACAATTGGTGGTTGGGAGCTGAATGTACAGTCAGCATGGTCATGGAAAGATGTTATTTTTTCACATGAAATACTCCATACATATTAATGAATTTCAGTTTCTTTTTAGTTATAACTTAACAGTTAAGTTAGTTTTGCATGAAATAACATCTAAATTGGTGTGCTAACACATGTTTTGAACATCATTATTGAAGACCAGAACAAAGGACCACTCAGACTGTTCCATATAAAAGTGACCATTTTAAACTTCTTTTTCTCTTCTACTGAAATAGTATATTACTCATTTCTAATTTCTAATAGCATTGGCTAGTATATGCTGAGGGCCTAGTATGTGCCAAGATCTTTAGATAAATTATCTTTAATTTTTACTAGGTGATATGATTGTTCTGGGCTTTACAGATGAGGAAGTTGAGGCTCAGACGACTAGCAGGGTGCAAGTAGTCTGTATTCAGTCTCAGCTCCATTGAGACCTCCTGGTTCCCTCTGCCTACATTTTTTAAACTCAGCCATGGCTTTAAAGAGAGGAAAGTAGGATGGTGCCAACGATTACATTTCCCTATCCTTATCTACAGAGAACTTCAGAGTTAGATATAGTTTTTTTCATCTCGTCTGCCAACTTGAGCCCTCATGAATTCTTTGCAGCAAATAGGTGAGAACACAATCATATACACAGACATGCACACTCACACACATATCCCTAGAAATACACTTTTAGAAGTAATAAATAACTGAATAAATACCTAGTGGCATAGCACCAGCATTTTAAAATATGTGATTTTTCAAGTACATATGAAATACTCAGTAGTGTGCTAGGTATTATGGCAATTAAAAGCAGATGTAGATATCACAATGTGAGACTGAAAACACTGACATGGACACAAAAATCAAAGGACATGCAGACACATATTGAAACTTTATCTTGAGCACCTACTAATTTTAAAGAAAGCGCAAAATCACAGGACACATGAATTTTGTTGTATTAGTAATGAATGCAATGTAAATCATGAATGCTGTATATTTAAACTTTGTTGAGCCAATTAAAAAACTACAACACATTCTTTCCAGGTATGTGGGAAAGATTTAGAAGGAAGGATGTAATTTTCAAGAGTTCTTTAAATGATGGGACAGTGGCACTGTGAAAAATTGGTATGGGAGACAAGTAGAAAGTACATTCTGAGTAACGATGCTGGAGTTAAGACTGTGTTGAACAGACAAAGTGGGTGGTGAGGAAGTCTGCCTGTTAAGAAGTGGAGGAGACATTTATTATAAGCAAAGGATATGTCAAAATTACCCTTTTTAAATAGATGAATTAATGCTTAAACCCATAAAAGATCCAATTTGCTGAAAATTATCGAGTCCCTTATGGAAAGCCAGTAGTGATTACAACTGAGAGAGCTGTCATTCTATAGCCTGGTACATATATGCCATATGTGTTTATCTTTTTCACTAGCCTACTTACATGCGATAACACTACAGCAGCTTTCAAGATGAACATTTGACAAGCCAGCTCACCGCCGACTGACACCTCCATTTCAGCTGGCCTGACATATATAAAAAGAAACTGAATGTTTATCCGTGCGTTTTCTGGATTTGACATATGTGCTATATAAGAGTCACAGAAGAAAACTTCGGAAAAGAAATTAAGGAATGTACTTGACAGTTTATTAATCAAAGTTTACCTGCTTCACATTACACAGAGACAAATTAAGCTGGCTACTATGGTACTTCGAAAACATCTGCTAACAAAGTCAGAAATAACGATAAACAAAAGAGCTTCCTTTGTGGTTGATTTCCATCCAGCTGCATTTAATTATAATAGTGCTATCAAAGAAAGCTCCCCATTAGCTGCTAATTCAGAAGGACTTCAGAAGAAACTCCCAGAGCCTCCAGTGATGTTTCTCCAACTCCAACAACTTCCTAATCTCTACCAAGGTTTATGAAGAGCCATATTAAGGAAGCTTGGTTATCAGTTCTGGCTGTTACTGACTGCCAAGGTGGTATGAGGTGGGTTCTTTTTCCCCCAAGAGTACCTTTGTAATAATGTGAACAATTAAACTATAAAAATGACAAAGTCTATGACATCAATATTTTTTTCCAACTTTAGAATAATATACCAAACTACCTCAATAAAGGAAGGAAAAATCTCATCTTAATGCATATTTTAAGTAAAATGCAACCTCAGTCATGTTATTTATTCTGTCTACAGTCACTATAGTTAAAAATAAAAGTGATGCTGATTTCTGAAATTCAGATTGAACTGGTTTTCTAATAAACAAATATCCATCTAAAGCCTCTCAGAAGAGCACTACTTCTACCCAACTCAATAATAATCATCAGCAAAACTTGCTTATTGATCAACATTGGTTCTTACAAATTTCCAGGTATGTATTTTCAGTTTGAAAGTTCCTAGCTTGAGAAATGAGGGTGGAAATACCAAAGTAGCACCTCTCTTTCTCATGTTTTCTTGAGTACAAATATGAGTGAGTCCTCACCAAAATCTGGCTTCTGCCTGGCCAGGAAGCAAACACAAAATCAAAAGATTGCATGTGCAAACAATGCACAGATATATGTGTGCCTTTGTCAATCCAACCTGAGAGTATGCTACATCTCATGTATTTGTCATGGGGCGATCTGGGGAGGTACAAGTTAAAAGTGAAAATGTATAACCTAGGAAAGCATCCACATTTATTTTGTACTACCCTCTTTATCAGAGTAACAAGCCACAAGTAGAGAAATTTCATGAAGAAAATAATGAATGCAGAGTAACCCAGACCGGGAACAGTAACTATTCACCAGAGCTGTATCTGGCCAATCTCCAAGGACCCATATTGTAATGTATTTTCCCAGGATGTGAAAAAACCTATTCGATCATGGAAGGAGCATGACATTAGGAGAAAATGAAGGCAATGTTTGCCCGGTATCAACTGAAAATGTTGATACCGTTGGAAGGTTTTATGTATTTGTCTCTTTGTTTTCAAGGAAGAACAAAATATCTCTAAATTAAACTATTTTTTTAACTTCTGAACCTCCTCTGCTATTTCTACTCCTCAAGAAGCCAGTATTGTTTATGAGAGTCCTTTCATTTATCAGAAGGTAAAATGGAAGTGAGAGAGGACACCACTACTTTTAAGTGCACGTGGTGGAAACTTACGTCCAGTCATCCATTGGAGTAAGCATACAACATTAATTTCACCCTTGGCCCAAAGATCAAATGATATTGTCAATGTCACTGTTCTGTTTATAACAATATTTGCCATGACTTAAACATTGTCCTCCTCCAATTGGTTTGAGAACAAGAGGTATTCTTCTGTGTTTGGTTTCATAATGTTGGGGTATGTGCCATTTCAAAAAGAATGTACAGGAAGGAGCATGGTTTTTGGTGATAGTCAACCAAAAGTAAAGAGTTTTCAAATGTTGTTTTGGGGGAAGCACATTAATACCCATAATCCCTCTTCTACTCTAAAATTGTCCAGGCTGAGAGCCTGAGCAAATGCAGGTATAAGACCATATTTTCAAATCAGACATCTTCACCTATCTCTTTTTCTTTCTTTCAGACAACCAGACATGTTTTGAAATATTAATTATCAAATGCAGCATATTAATATTAAAGAGTATTTGGCACAAGAACTCATATTCTCCTCTATAATGTAGATCTACCAATAGATGTTGGTTGTTCTACTTACATCTTATATGAACACTTGAGTATGCAAATATACTCATAAGGTATGTTTCCATTTTAGAACATCAATGAAGTCCCAAGATTTCCCTATTATATAAATATATAATTAAATGGAAAAGAAAAGTTCACAAAATTTTCAGGAAGTTCCAGCAAGTAAAGTGAGCCGTAAAGAGCAAATACATTTACAGATCCAGGATGGTGAGTGTGCCAACTCGTGTCCGTGACCTTTCTGTGCTTCAGGTTCTATATCTTTAGCTCAGGAATTAAACTTTCCTTAATCTCATTCTTGCTTTCTTAATATTAACTGAGAAAATTGATTGGAAAGTACATTTTACTCTATGCAGATAAGGAAATGTTCATTGCAAAATATAGAATCTGAATGCAGAAACAAATGGAACAGGCGGTCTGCACCAGAGGTCTTCTACTTGTATTATGCGGATCTGTAAAGGTCTAGAGTCAGTTACAGGTGCCGCAGGGAAGCAGAAACTGCAGCCCAGTATCCCCTAGACTCAATACTCCATTCAGCCATAGCAAATCCAGTTTTACCTATTTTTTACATTGCAATTCTGAACGTGAATTTGTTTGGGAAAAAGATGTTTACTGCTAAAAGATTTGAACTCATCTAGTTCAATACTCTCATTTTACAGGAGGAAAAAAAAAAAGAAAGAAAACAACGATGTAAGTGACTTGCCTATGTTCAACATTTACCAGCAAGAACAAATTTAGAATATGAAAAAGATTAGTATGTCTTCTGCCTGCAAGTTCAGTGCTGCCTGTTTTGTGGTAGCTCAAAGGAAAAAATGATAATTTCTTATTACGTTACCCCACAACTAAATTGTATTACTAGCTATCATCTTATCTTTCACTAATTGTTGGACACTGTCAAACATTCTTTCTCCTCTTATAAATTATTTTCTTGACTTCACAGCATTCCACATGTATTTCTAGTCAATCCTTTTCTGGGCCTCACAAAATCGTAAGGTTGCAAGTTGCTCTCAGAGAATTGGGAACAATTTATTTAACTTATTTGGCATGCTGCTTATCACATCAATATGTAAATGTGATTGCTTAATAAATACGACTTATTGATGTTGACTTCATCTGCAACTTCTTTGCAGTTTAAAAAATGAGGCTCAAAATTATTCTAAATTGTGAATTCTATTTTCACAGTAATATTAACCCAGCAAATACTTCCTAAATACTTCCTGTGTATAAATAACTGCTAACCCTCCTGATGTCCATGGAACATGGGGAAACATAGGGACATGATTATGTAGGTGTAAATATCAACATGTTATTGGAGTTCAAGGGAAAAGAGATAAATTTCCAGCCAGGAAATATGGGAAGAGGCAGGCAAACTTATTTGTGGAGGTGGCAGCTTTATAGCTGTCCCAGAGGAATGGGTAGAATTTCAATGCCAGAAATAGAAAGAGGATTTCCCTGGTGGTATCCAAGCTGCTTGCCCAATCTTGACGGGTAAGGCTACTGGACTCAGTGTAAAATGTGCCTACACAATGTGCCAGTAACCAAAATCTTCCCGATGTCTCATTTCCCATCTTCACTTTGAAACCTCTGCCAGATCTGGTGTTCCCATTTCTCATCTTATTGCTCTCTGCTTAGGCTCTGTCTTTCTCCCCTTTGGTTTGACACCTCACCTGCACTGCCTGCCAGGCTTTCAATTTTAGTTCCACACATGGCACACATGGACATTGTCTGTCAGATCACCTTGCATCTGGGTTCCTCTTCCTGTAGGCCAGTCCAGCCCCTACTCATGCCAAGCCCAAATCCTTCAGTCCCTCAGCCTAGCACCACGTTCTTCAAATATTGTGGAAGAGAGAATGACATGAGAAATAAATACATGTATTCAGGAATTGTCTCAGTGAGAAAGTTCTTTATTTTTCCCATTGACCACTCCATCTCACCATAGTCTATAACCTTTCCCTTCTCTATCCTTTGAAGACCAATCCCACAGACACCTTATCCCTTTCAGTATTTAAAATCTAGTCTAGATCAAAATATTAATTTCATATCCAAATTAAAGTATCTCTTTCCTCCTACCTGAATCTTGGTTTGTGGCTTGGGTCCTGCAATAGGGAAAGACAGCTAGTTAGCTCTTTTTACTTTGTTTGGCACTTTCACTGCCCCTGTGCTTTTCTCTCTGCTATTTTGCTATTTCGGGTTTCCCTTGCATCTCAACATTGTTGGGCTCTCCAAGGGAATAGGAGTGAGGTGAAAGTGTGAGGGACAGCTGCTCAAATGCCAATCCTTGCACTTTTTGTGGATTCTGCAGAGCCCCCATTGCCCAGAGGTTTCCTAAGACAGACAAGCATTCTATGGCTGACATTTTTCTCTCTCTTCTCTTGTTCCTGGCTGTCTGCCCAACACTTTCTTTACGGGTGCAGTTCCCATGACACAGGAGGCCTCTGAGGCCTCCATTTGATCCATGGAATATTTACACATCCTTGTCATGTAAAACACTGATGGTGCAGGCTGCCTTGCTGTTGCTATCTCTTCTTGCTCTGTGTTGAGGATGGTCCGGGTATCTCTCACTCAGAATTCTGTGTTTGCATAACATTAAGCAAATTCCATGATATACATATGAGGTTCTCTTAAGAATGTTCCTTTACTCAAAGCATGAGCCTCATGAACTTCTAGGACTCAGCAAGCTTTCATGAGGAGAGAAAAATGTCAGTCTCCTTTTTTGATAGATACTCCAGTGTCTACGAGCAATTTTCTTATAGTCCTTCTCAGCAGGTGTAGAAGGAAAAGAAGAAGATAAATGAAAACACTCTCCCCCATGCCTACAGCTTATCACTCATTCAATACATTTCAATACCTAGTCATCTGCTTACATGGGCTGTATGGGTAGGGTGGGCTGCCTATGTCCTTTTTGGATTATGAGGCAGGCCACTTATTGCCACCTATTCCTCTCAGCTTTGGTTCTTCATACAAAATTCTGAAGCAGCAGGAGACATTCCATTTAACACTGTTTACAATACTACTCATGTAAGAGGGTAGTGATAAAAAGTCTGCAGGGAGGTGCCAGTTTCTATGGAGATGGAATTGTATTCAAGATGATATGGAACAGAAACAAAATTTTTGGATCAAGGTAATGCAAACATTTGCACTACAAAATTGAGTCTTCCATGCTTCACTTAAATATGTAGATCCTTAAAGTTGAAAAATCATAATTTTAATGGTTTAAAAATTATTTTGCTCTCTTATGAATGCACAAGTCATTTTTGCTTTTCACCAAATATGTCCAATCTCTTATTTGGCAGAAGGTAAGACTGCACTTTGCTGCCACCTTGGAACTGATGTAAACACACAGCTTACTTTGTACTATGAAATGTATGGCAACTAATATCATACTTAATGGTGAGAAACTCCAAGTTTTTCCATTAAGATTAGGTACAAGGCAAAGATGTCTCCTCTCACCACTCCTTCTCAACATTGTACTGGAAGTTCTAGCTAATGTAATAGGACAAGAAAATAAAATAAATGGTATTCAGATTGAAAAGGAAGAAATAAAAATGTCTTTGTTCACAGATGATGTGCTCATCTATGTAGAAAATCTAAAAGAATCAACAACAACAAAAACCCTTCCTGGAACTAATAAGTGGTTATAGGAAGGTTGGAGGATATAAGATTAATACACAAAAGTTGATCACATTCCTATATACACAATGAACAAGTCGAATCTGAAATTAAAACAAAATACCATTTATATTAACACTCAAAAAACTTAAATATTTAAGTATAAATCTAAAAAAATATGCACAAGATCTATATGAGGAAATCTACAAAACTCTGAAGAACAAAATTTTTTAAAAACTAAATAAATGGAGTAATATTTCATGTTCATGGATAAGACTCAATATTATCAATGTGTCAGTTCTTCCAAAATTGTTCTGTAGATTCAATGCAACCCCAAACAAAATCCCACCAAGTTATTCTGTGGCTGTTGATAACCTCATTTTAAAGTTTATATGGAGAGGCAAAGGACACAGAAAAGGGCTTCCCTGGTGGCGCAGTGGTTGTGAGTCCGCCTGCCGACGCAGGCGACACAGGTTCATGCCCCGGTCCAGGAAGATCCCACATGCCGTGGAGCAGCTGGGCCCGTGAGCCATGGCTGCTGCGCCTGCGTGTATGGAGCCTGTGCTCCACAACGGGAGAGGCCACAACAGTGAGAGGCCTGCGTACCGCAAAAAAAAAAAAAAAAGGACACAGAAAAGCCAACACAATGTTGAAGGAACAAAGTTGGAGTCTCCCGCTACATGATTTTAAGACTTACTATAAAGCTAGAGTAATCAAGACAATGTGGTATTGATGAAAGAATAGATAAATAGGTCAGTGGAACAGAATACAGAGGCTAGAAATAGACCCACATAAATATAGTCAATTAATCTTTGGGAAAAGAACAAAGGCAATAAAATGAAGCAAAGATAGTCTTTCCAACAAATGGTGACAGGAAAACTGAACATCCACATGTGAAAAAAAAATGAAAACTTAGACTCAGAGTTTACACCCTTCACAAAAATTAACTCAAAATGAATCACACACCTAAATGTAAAGCACAAAACGATAAAACTCCTAAAAGATAACATAGAAGAAAACTTAAATGACATTGGGTATGGTGATGATGTTTTAGATATAACATCAAAGGCACAATCCATAAGAGAAATAATTAATGAGCTAGAAACTGGGCTTCCTTAAAACGTAAAACTTTTGTTCTGTGAAAGAGCATATCAAGAGAATGAGAAGACAAGTTGCAGACTGAGAGAAAATATTTACAAAGGACTCATCTGATAAATGACTGTTAGCTGAAATATACAAAGAACTCCTAGAAGTCAACAATAAGAAAACAACCTCCCAGTTATAACATTGGCCAAAAACTATAGCAGACACCTCACCAAAGAAGATTTGCAGATGGAAAACAATCATGTGAAAAAAAGTATGTGGCAAGTAAGAGATACCACATCATATGTCATCAGAGAAAGAAACATTAAAACATCAATAAGATTCAACTACAAACCTATTAGAATGGCCTAAATCTAGAATGCTGAGAATACCAAATGCTGTCAAGGACATGGAGCTATAGGAACTCTCTTTCATTTTTATTGGGAATGCAAAATGGTGCAGCCACTTTGGAAGACAGTTTGGCAGTTTCTTATAAAACTAAACATACTCTTACCTTATGGTCCAGCAAGTGCACTCTTTGGTGGTTACCCAAAGGAGCTGAAAACTTATGTCCATAAAAAAACATGCACACGGGCTTCCCTGGTGGCGCAGTGCTTGAGAGTCCGCCTGCCGATGCAGGGGACATGGGTTCATGCCCCGGTCTGCGAGGATCCCACATGCCGCGGAGCGCCTGGGCCCGTGAGCCACGGCCGCTGGGCCTACGTGTCCGGAGCCTGTGCTCCGTAGCGGGAGAGGTCACAACAGTGAGAGGCCCATGTACTTCAAAAAAAAAAACAAAAAACAAAACAAACATGCACATGGATGTTTATAGAAGTATTATTCATAATTGTCAAAGCTTGGAAGAAACTAAGATGTCCTTCAGTAGGTGAATGGATTTATAAACTATGGTACATCCAGACAATGGATTATGCAGTACCAAAAAAATGAGCTATCAAGCCGTGAAAAGACATGGAGGAATCTTAAATGCACATTGTTAAGTGAGAGAAGCCAGTCTGAAAAGGATACACACTGTATGGTTCCAACTATATAACATTCGGAAAAAGGTAAAACTATGGAGACAGTAAAGAGATCAGTGGTTGCCAGGGGTTAGAGGAGGAAGGATGAATAGGTGGAGCACAGAAGATTCTTACAGAAGTGAAAATACTGTGAGATACTATAATGATGGATATTTTTCATTAAGCATTTGTTCAAACTCATAGAATGTACAACACCAAGAGTGAACTATAATGTAAACATGGACTTTGGGTGATTTTGATGTATCAATATAAGTTGACTAGTTGTAACATATGTACCACTCTGGTGGAGGATGTTGGTAATGGGTGAGGTTATTCATGTGTGGAGCAGGGACTATACCGTAAATCTCTGTACCTTCCTGTCAATTTTTCTGTGAACCTAAAAATAGCCTTAATGAAAATAATAAAGTAAAAAGTGTGAATGGAAGTAACACGTGGAAGCTTTAAAAGCCAGTGCATAATATACGATGTACTCTGTTTTTCTGCCACAATAAATGGAATGTTCCACAGTGTTGTCTTATCCTGGTGCTATAGACTGAAAGTTTGTATGCCCCCAAAATTCATATTTTGAAACCTAATCCCCAATGTGATAGTAGCTGGAGGTGGGTTTCTAGGGTGGTGATTAGGTCATGAAAGTAGAGCCCTCATGAATGGTATTAGTGCCCTTATAAGAGAGACCCCAGAGAGCTCCCTTGCCATGTCAGGGCACAGCAATAAGACCGCAGTCTATGAACTAGGAGGCAGGTTCTCACAGGGCATTGAATCTATCAATATCTTGATCTTAGTTTTCCTAGCCTCCATAACTGTGAGAAACAAATGTTTGCTGTTTAACCACCCAGTCTATGGTCTTTATGTTATAGCAGCCCGAAATGACTAAAACCAGAGTGAGGGGCACAAAGCAGAGATTCTAACCACCCTGTAATTCATATTCAGCACAAAAGAGTAAGAAACCTTGTGGTTTTAAGTTCCTGAAATTTGGGGGCTATCTGTTATTGTAGTATCTCCCTATTGATGTAATGAGTACATAAATATTTTACACTACAGAGCCAAGTAGTATATACTATGGCTAAATTCTCCAAACCTGTTAAACTTCTCTACATTATCTTCAGCCCTGTGCTCAAAGGAAAAACCTTTCCCATTTTATATCCTATCAACTGCTTAAAATTATGCTGTAAATTAGTCTCTATTTTCAGTTATATGTCTCATACAATTATGATCTTAACTGTACTTACCATTAATGCCATATATAAATGTTTGGTTTTCCTTAGGAGTGGTGATCTTTAACAGGTTATGGTAAAGACAGCAGAAGTTGGACTCCAAATTCATAGATATCATATGATATGACCAGGGGACAAGACTAATAGGGAAATTAACATAAGAAGGAGTAATGTTCACCCACCATTTTGAGAAAGGATGAAAAAAAACAAACAAAAGGAGTCTGAAAAATATATGTGCACTACAGGAAAGTTAGTATTCAGGGAATAACCTCAGTTAAATTAGAAGTAACTTCATCTCTTGAGAGTCCTAGATGGGGGCAAAGTATAAGAGGTATCCTTAATAATACAGATATTTACTGAGCAATTATTATACCAAGGCTTATTGAGAATTAAATTATGTCTAAGTTAGCTCCTCTCTAATAGGTGGGAACATCCTTTAAAAGGGAATACAGTAAAGAGAATAACAGTATAATAAAAACTGCAAAAGAAGTACACATGCTTCCTAAAAATCTGTTTCAGTATGGAAGACAGACAACTTTTAAAAAGTAAAGGCAGGAGAGACCTTCAAGATGGCAGAGAAGTAAGACGTGGAGATCACCTTCCTCCCCACAAATACCTCAGAAATACATCTACATGTGGAACAACTCCTACAGAACACCTACTGAATACCGGCAGAAGACCTCAGACTTCCCAAAAGGCAAGAAACTCCCCACGTACCTGGGTAGGGCAAAAGAAAAAGGAATAAACAGAGACAAAAGAGTAGGGACGGGACCTGCACCAGTGGGAGGGAGCTGTTAAGGAGGAAAAGTTTGCACACACTAGGAAGCCCCTTCACTGGCAGAGATGGGGGGGTGGTGGGGAGAAAGCTTCAGAGCCACAGAAGAGAGTGCAGCAACAGGGGTGCAGAGGACAAAGAGGAGAGATTCCCGCACAGAGGACCAGTGCCAACCAGCACTCATCAGACTGAGAGGCTTGTCTGCTCACCCGCCGGGACGGGCGGGGGCTGGGAGCTGAGGCTCCGGCTTCAGAGGACAAATCCCAGGGAGAGGACTGGGGTTGGCTGCGTGAACAGAGCCTGAAGGGGGTTAGTGCACCACAGATAGCTGGGAGGGAGTCCAGGGAAACGTCTGGACCTGCCAAAGAGGCCAGAGACCATTGTTTCAGGGTGCACGAGGAGAGGGGATTCAGAGCACCACCTAAATGAGCTCCAGAGATGGGCACAAGCCGTGGCTATCAGCAAAGACCCCAGACACGGACATAAGATGTGCAGCCACCAAGAAGCCTGTGTGCGAGCACAGGTCACTATCCATACCTCCCCTCCCGGGAGCCTGTGCAGCCTGCCACTGCCAGGGTCCCGGGATCCAGGGACAACTTCCCTGGGAGAAAACACAGCGCACCTCAGGCTGGTGCAACATCATGCTAGCCTCTGCTGCCGCAGGCTCGGCCCACAATCCACACCCCTCCCTCCCCTGGACCTGAGTGAGCCAGAACCCCCGAATCAGCTGCTCCTTTAACCCCGTCCTGTCTGAGCGAAGAACACATGCCTTCAGGCGACCTACACGCAGAGGTGGGTCCGAATCCAAAGCTGAACCCCGGGAGCAGTGCGAACAAAGAAAAGAAAGGGAAATTTCTCCCAGCAGCCCCAGGAGCAGCAGATTAAATCTCCAAAATGAACTTGATGTACGCTGCGTCTCTGGAATACCTGAATAGACAACGAATCATCCCAAAATTGAGGCAGTGCGCTTTGCGAGCAACTGTAGACTTGGGGTTTGCTTTCTTCATCTAATTTGTTTTTGGTTATATGCTTATCTTAGTTTAGTATTTAGAGTTTATTATCATTGGTAGATGTCTATTGATTTGGTTTCTCTCTTCCTTTTATATATATATATATATATATATTCTTTTCCTTTTTTCTCTTTTTGTGAGTGTGTAGGTGTATGCTTCTTTGTCTGATTTTGTCTGTATAGCTTTGCTTTCACCATTTGTCCTAGGGTTCTGTCTGTCCATTTTTTGTTTGTTTTTAGTATAGTTCTTAGTGCTGGTTATCACTGATGGATTTGTTTTTTGGTTTTGTTGCTCTCTTCTTTCTTTCTTCCTTTTGTTTATTTTTTCCTCTTTTTTATTACTTTATAATTTTAATAATTTTTTCAATTTTTTATTTTAATTTAATTTATTTATTTTCTTTCTTTCTTTTTTCCTCCCTTTTCTTCTGAGCTGTGTGGCTGACAGGGTCTTGGTGCTCCAGCCAGAGGTCAGGCCTGTGCCTCTGAGGTGGGAAAGCCGAGTTCAGGACATTGGTCCACCAGAGACTTCCCAGCTGCCTGTAATATCAAATGGCAAAAGCTCTCCCAGAGATGTCCATCTCAACACAAACACCCAGCTTCACACAAGGACCAGCAAGCTACAGTGCTGGACACCATATGACAAACAACTAGCAAGCCAGGAACACATCACCACCCATTAGAAGAGAGGCTGCCTAAAATCATAATAATGTTACAGACACCCCAAAACACACCACCGGACTTGGTCCTGCCCACCAGAAAGAAAGGATCCAGCCTCATCCACCAGAACAGAGGCACCAGTCCCCTCCACCAGGAAGCCTATACAATGCACTGAAACAACCTTACCCACTGGGGGCAGGCACCAAAAACAATAGGAACTACGAACCAGCAGCCTGCAAAAAGGAGATCCCAAACACAGTAAGTTAAACAAAATGAGAAGACAGAGACACACATAGCAGATGAAGGAGCAAGGTAAAAACCCACCAGACCAAACAAATGAAGAAAAAATAGGCAGTCTACCTGAAAAAGAATTCAGAGTAATGATAGTAAAGATGATCCAAAATCTTGGAAATAGAATGGAGAAAATACAAGAAAAGTTTAACAAGGACGTAGAACTAAAAAGCAAACAAACAATGATGAACACAATCAATGAAATAAAAATTCTCTAGAATGAACCAATAGCAGGATAACTGAGGCAGAAGAATGGATAAGTAACCTGGAAATAAAATAGTGGAAATAACTACTGCAGAGCAGATTAAAGAAAAAAGAATGAAAAGAATTGAGGACAGTCTCAGAGACCTCTGGGACAACGTTAAATGCACCAACATTCGAATTATAGGGGACACAAAAGAAGAAGAGAAAAAGAAAGGGACTGAGGAAATATTTGAAGAGATTAGAGTTGAAAACTACCCTAACATGGGAAAAGAAATAGTCAATCAACTCCAGGAAGTGCAGAAAGTCCCATACAGGATAAATCCAAGGAGAAACACACCAAGACACATATCAATCAAACTATCAAAAATTAATTACAGAGAAGAAGTATTAAAAGCAGCAAGGGAAAAGCAAAAATAACATAAAAGGGAATCCCCATAGGTTAATAGCTGATCTTTCAGCAGGAACTCTGCAAACCAGAAGGGAGTGGCAGAACATATTTAAAGTGATGAAAGGGAAAAACCTACAACCAAGATTACTCTAACCAGCAAGGATCTCATTCAGATTTGATGGAGAAATTAAAACCTTTACAGACAAGCAAAAGCTAGGAGAATTCAGCACCACCAAACCAGCTTTACAACAAATGCTAAAGGAACTTCTCTAGGCAGGAAACACAAGAGAAGGAAAAGACCTACAATACCGACCCCAAAACAATTAAGAAAATGGGAATAGGAACATACATATCAATAATTACCTTAAATGTAAATGGACTAAATGTTCCCACCAAAAGAAACAGATTGGCTGAACGGATACAAAAACAAGACCCATATATTTGCTGTCTACAAGAGAACCACTTCAGACCTAGAGACACATACAGACTGAAAGTAAGGGGATGGAAAAAGATATTCTATGCAAATGGAAATCAAAAGAAAGCTGGAGTGGCAATTCTCACATCCGACAAAATAGACATTAAAATAAAGACTATTACAAGAGACAAACAAGAACACTACATAATGATCAAGGGATCGATCCAAGAAGATATAACAATTGTAAATATTTATGCACCCAACATAGGAGCACCTCAATACATAAGGCAAATGCTAACAGCCATAAAAGGGGAAATCAATAGCAACACAATCATAGTAGGGGACTTTAACACCCCAATTTCACCAATGGACAGATCATCCCAAATGAAAATAAATAAGGAAACACAAGCTTTAAGTGATATATTGAACAAGATGGACTCAATTGATATTTATAGGACATTCCATCCAAAACAACAGAATACACTTTCTTCTCAAGTGCTCATGGAACATTCTCCCGGATAGATCATAACTTGGGTCACAAATCAAGCCTCGGTAAATTTAAGATATTGAAATTGTATCAAGTATCTTTTCCGACCACAATGCTATGAGACTAGATATCAATTACAGGAAAAAATCTTTAAAAAATACAAACACATGGAAGCTAAACAATACATTAGTTAATAAACAAGAGATCACTGAAAAAATCAAAGAGGAAATCAAAAAATATCTAGAAACAAATGACAATGAAAACACGATAACCCCAATCCTATGGGATACAGCAAAAGCAGTTCTAAAAGGGAAATTTATGGCAATACAGTCTTACCTCAAGAAACAAGAAACATCTCAAATAAACAACCTAACATTACACCTAAAGCAATTAGAGAAAGAAGAACAAAAAAACTCAAAGTTAGCAGAAGGAAAGAAATCATAAAGATCAGATCAGAAATAAATGGAAAAGAAATGAAGGAGAAGATAGCAAAGATCAATAAAACTAAATGCTGGTTCTTTGAGAAGATAAACGAAATTGATAAACCATTAGCCAGACTCATCAAGAAAAAAAGGGAGAAGACTCAAATCAACAGAATTAGAAATGAAAAAGGAGAAGTAACAATTGACACTGCAGAAATACAAAGGATCATGAGAGATTACTAGAAGCAGCTATATGCCAGTAAAATGGACAACCTGGAAGAAATGGACAAATTGTTACAAAAGCACAACGTTCTGAGACTGAACCAAAATATAAACACCAATCACAAGTATTGTAATTAAGACTGTGATTAAAAATCTTCCGACAAAAACAGCCCAGGACGAGATGTCTTCACAGGTAAATACTACCAAATATTTAGAGAAGATCTAACACCTATCCTTCTCAAACTCTTCCAAAATATAGCAGAGGGAGGAACCCTCCAAACTCATTCTATGAGGTCACCATCACCCTGATACCAAAACGAGACAAAGATGTTTCATAGAACGAAAACTATGGGCCAATATCACTGATGAACATAGATGCAAAAATCCTCAACAAAATACTAGCAAACAGAATCCAGTAGCTCATTAAAAGGATCATATACCACGATCAAGTCGGTTTATCCCAGGTATGCAAGGATTCTTCAATATACGCAAATCAATCAATGTGATAAACCATTGTAACAAACTGAAGGAGAAAAACCATATGATCATCTCAGTAGATGCAGAAAAAGCTTTTGACAAAATTCAACACCCATTTATGACAAAACCCTCCAGGAAGTAGGCATAGAGGGAACTTACCCAAACATAATAAAGGCCATATATGACAAACCCACAGCAAACATCATTCTCAATGGTGAAAAATTGAAACCATTTCCACTAAGATCAGGAGCAAGACAAGGTTGCCCACTCTCACCACTGTTATTCAGCATAGTTTTGGAAGTTTTACCCACAGCAATCAGAGAGGAAAAAGAAATACAAATTGGAAAATAAGAAATAAACTGTCACTGTTTGCAGATGAAATGATACTATACATAGAGAATCCTAAAGATGCTACCAGAAAACTACTAGAGCTAATCAATGAATTTGATAAAGTATCAGGATACAAAATTAATGCATAGAAATCTCTTGCATTCCTATACACTAATTATGAAAAATCTGAAAGACACTGATGAAAGAAATTAAAGATGATACAAACAGATGGAGAGATATACCATGTTCTTGAATTGGAAAAATCAACATTGTGAAAATGACCCAACTCAATCTACAGATTCAGTGCAATCCCTATCAAACTACCAATGGCATTTTTTACAGCACTAGAACAAAAACTTTCACAGTTTGTATGGAAACACAAAAGACCCTTAAGAGCCAAAGCAATCTTGAGAACAAAAAATGGAGCTGGAGGAATCAAGCTCCCAGACTTCAGACTTCAGTACAAAGCTATAGTAATCAAGACAGGATGGTACTGGCACAAAAACGGAAATATAGATCAATGCAACAGGATAGAAAGCACAGAGATAAACCCACGCACAGATGGTCACCTTATTTTTGATAAAAGAGGCAAGAATATACAATGGAGAAAAGATAGTCTCTTCAATAAGTTGTGCTGGGAAAACTGGACAGCCACATGTAAAAGAATGAAATTGGAACACTCCCTAAGTCCATACACAAAAATAAACTCAAAATGGATTAAAGACCTAAATGTAAGGCCAGACACTATCAAACTCTTAGAGGAAAACATAGGCAGAACACTCTATGACATAAATCACAGCAAGATTCTTTTTGACCCACCTCCTAGAGAAATGGAAATAAAAACAAAAATAAACAACTGGGACCTAATGAAACTTAAAAGCTTTTGCACAGCAAATGAAAACATAAACAAGATGACAAGACAACCCTTAGAATGAGAGAAAATATTTGCAAATGAAGCAACAAAGGATTAATCTCCAAAATTTACAAGCAGCTCATACAGCTCAATATCAAAAAAACAAACAACCCAAACCAAAAATGGGCAGAAGACCTAAGCACACATTTCTCCAAAGAAGATATACAGATTGCCAACAAACACATGAAAGGATGCTCAACATCCCTAATCATTAGAGAAATGCAAATGAAAACTACAGTGAGGTATCACCTCATACCATTCAGAATGGCCATCATCAAAAATCTAAAAACAAAAAATGCTGGAGAGGGTGTGGAGAAAAGGGAACCCTCTTGCAGTGTTGGTAGGAATGTAAATTGATACAGCCATTATGGAGAACAGTATGGAGGTTCCTTAAGAAACTAAAAATAGAACTACCATACCACCCAGCAATCCCACTACTGGGCATATACCCTGAGAAAAGCATAATTCAAAAAGAGTCATGTACCACAATGTTCACTGCAGCTCTATTTACAATAGCCAGGACATGGAAGCAACCTAAGTGTCCATCGACAGATAAATGGATAAAGAAGATGTGGCACATATATACAATGGAATCAGCCATAAAAAGAAACAAAATTAAGTTATTTGTAGTGAGGTGGATGGACCTATAGTCTGTCATACAGAGTGAAGTAAGTCGGAAAGAGAAAAACAAATACCATATGCTAACACATATATATGGAATCTAAAAAAAAAATCGTTCTGAAAAACCTAGGGGCAGGACAGTAATACAGATGCAGACATAGAGAATGGACTTCAGGACACAGGGAGGGGAAGGGTAAGCTAGGACAAACTGAGAGAGTGTCATGGACTTATATATACTACCAAATGTAAAATCGATAGCTGGTGGGAAGCAGCCGCATAGCACAGGGAGATCAGCTCGGTGCTTTGTGACCACCTAGAGGGGTGGGATAGGGAGGGTGGGAGGGAGACGCAAAAGAGAGGAGATATAGGGATATATGTATATGTGTAGCTGATTCACTTTGTTATAAAGCAGACACCATTGTAAAGCAATTATACTCCACTAAAGATGTTAAAAAAAAAAAAAGTAAAGGCCAGTGTATGTGATTAAAATGACTTTTTATCAAGAGAATGACATGAGAAGATGTCTTAGTAATCCAACTTAGTACCTTTTTTTGCTAGCTGTATGTATTTCTGAACTGAAAGTAACTTTTTTATGATTATAAAAATAACAAATGTTCATATAGTGTTTCAGCAATACATAATTTATCCAATACTTTTAAGTGAAGAACATGAAATGTAAGTACTCAAAAGTCTACCATCCTTAATAATGGCGCTATTTATTGAATGTTCTCTGTGCCAGCTACAGTAGGTGATTTACACGAACTATTTCCTTTATATAAGGACCCCTAATGCTACCAGTTATACTATCCACTCTTGTGACCCCCGTTTTGCTGATGGGGAACTAAGGTTGAGAGAAGTTAAGTAATTTTTGCCCAAGGCTGTGGAACTGGTAGCATCAAGGGTTCCTATATAGAATTCAGGGGGTCTTCAAACCTGACAAGAAACCCAGATTTTTTAATTTCATTGACCTCTAGCTGACATTTAGCCTTTCTTCGTCATAAATGTATGCAATGAGCTACATTATTATTGTTGTACCATAGACTTTTTCACCAATAGAAATCATATGTATATTCATATCACATTACAATTGCTGCACAAATTTCTCCAAATATTGTTTACACTCATCACTGCTTTGAAATGACAATAGTTATTAGATGTGCTTCTAGATCTCATGGTTTGTATATTACTATATCATCACATTTAAAAATATTTTGATAACTTTATTTTAATACAATTTGCCTGCTTTGTAATGCTAGGTATTTTATTTTAGACATTTAGAAACATTGAAAAAGGGGTCTTCAGGCTTCACCAGACTGCCAAAGGGACACATGGCACAAAAAAGGTAGGGGCCCCTTGGTAGGGAGTGAGCTGAAATGCACACCCAGGTGGTCTGACTCCAGAGCTTGGGCTCAGGCTTGTGACAACTCTGCCATTCTGCCTGCCTTTGGACTCGTGTTCACACTTTGGTGAACATATTTTCAGCTTGCTCTCCAATTTGGAGAGAATCGATTAAGTGGTGATTAGGCAAACTCAGGGAAAAGTCAAGGAAACATTCCTAGGAACAGAAATCCTTCCCTCCTCCCTCCTGTTCTCAAGGAGGCAGGAGGAATCGGGGCTTGCCATTATCTGGGCCTCTGGGGTGAATTGGGGGAGCAGTTTCAAGGACACCAAGGAACTGTACCCCTGGGAGTGGGATAGGTCATAGACCAAGTTGACCTACAAGTGTAAAGACATCAGAGACATTCTCAAACAGAAAAAAAAAAAACCCAGAGATACTACACTTGTGAACTCTTGGGGAAAATATAAAACCAGATTCTTTAATGATAAAGTCCAGTCACTCAAAAGATTGGAAAGGACTGGGTGCAGTGCTCAGTTTTGTTTGTTTGAATTTTGTTTATTTATTTTTTATACAGCAGGTTCTTATTAGTTATCTATTTTATACATCTTAGTGTATATATGTCAATCCCAATCTCCCAATTCATCACATCACCCCACCACCAGGAGTACCTATTTTTAAGTTCAGTGAATTTCAAAGCAACACACATTTCTTGAAAAGCTGCTCTGTGTAAATTGTTTCAAAATGTTTGTCATCATCTCAAATACCACATATTCTCCTACTCACAGATTTAGAGAAACTTACTGCTTAAAAAATCTTAAGCCAGGGCTTCAATACTGTGTAGTAAAAGAATCCTTCATGCCTCTCTCTATTCAGCTACAGTTGGCCTGTGAACAACACGGGGATTAGCGTTGCCCATTCCCCACGAAGTCAGAAATCCCACTGTAACTTAGAGTTCACCCTCAGTAGCCAAGCTTCTTCCGTATCCTTGGTTCCACCTTTCAGATCCAACCAATCACCAATCACATACTACTGTAGCATTTACCATTGAAAAGATCTGCGTATAAGTGGACCCATGTTGTTCAAGGGTCAACTGTATTATAATTTCAAAATATATTTCAATACACTGACCAAAACAAAGATAGCCATCCCAAACAAATTATTTAATGAATTCTACCTCTATGCCTCAACTGCTGCTGTCCCTCACTTAGCATCACCTGGGAAAACCCTCTTATTATTTTCTTTTTCTTCCACTAATCTTTTGCCCTGATATACTTCAAAATCATGTTCCAAACAGTTATCTACTGGGATGTCTTGCTTAATTAACTCCAAGCCAATTCTGGTCACTGTTTTATTCTGGATTGTATCATTACCTATAAAATAATCCAATTTCGTTGCCACAAGAAAACATGTTATAGGTGAAGAAACTAAAGCCTAGAAATGAGCAGAGGTTTGCCCAAGACCAAAGTTATCCCCAACAATCCAATGCAATACGTATTATTATAATTGTTATTTTTACTATTTTACATATGAAAAGTTTGAGATAGAGGGGGCCTAAATAACTTTTCCAAGATCACACAGTGGTTAACCTGGGATTTAAGCCCAGGTAATCAAGCTCCAAAGCTTATGCTTATAACCACACCACTCTAGAGGGATATTCTGTACCCAAATAAACCAGACTATCTATCTATCTCTAAATTAGTGTGGACTCTTTCAAGGCAGTCAACTTGGAATATTACACATTTATGCCAATGATACTGATATTTTACCAGAATATTTTCAGACTTGAGCTTCTGGAATTAACATGAGAATATCTGGTGCACTCTTTTGAATATTCTCAACAAGAGCAAACTCTTTTCCTATGTAGACAATTTCTATTTGGAACTAATCAATAGTCAGTCACAGCAGGGCTAACAAGTGAGATGGCTAATTAAACTTTATAAAATCTTGTTCAATAGAAAATGTACTAGAAATATAGAATAGTAAGACATTTTTGAAGGAATGATTCATACGCTTTCCATGCTAAGAGTTCCAGAAACATCTTGAGTAAGGCTAGCATTCCATAAATGCCTAAACAGATGCTAACGTGTGTGCTTTCTTAGCATTCGCTTCCTCTTCTTCCAGCAATATTCCCTAATTTATTTGGAGACACTGCACTTCGTGTGATGTTTGTGATGCTCTTTGCTGGAATCCAACAACGGGCATGTGACCTAGCATTAAGCAAGGTGAGCACCCATTCAATGGCCTCATGACTGGTTCAGAGATGAACACATGGCTGAAGCTTGTCTAGTCAGAGTGACTCAGTCTCAGCACTCCTGCAACCACTCCCAGCATGGAGTTGTAAGGCGGGGAGACTGTGGCTGGAGAGCCAGCTTGCTCACAAACATTGAACCTGAATATGAAACCAAAACATGGAGAGAAGCAGGGTCCAGCTAAGGGATTAAGAGAGACTAGGTCCTTAGAGCTTAGTTTGAATCCCTGTATCAAACTAAGCTTGAAACCAACCGCACCTCAGGACTAGATTCCATTTTCTGTCACTTGTGGAAAGTTTTAACTAATATATATTTTGAGGTGACTATATAAAAAGATACCATTCACTAGCTGTGCATCATTCATTCACCCCTAGTGACTATAGTATTATTTGTATGCACAGTAGGGATTTAGTATAAGTCTATTACAATGTACTTCTGGAAATTTTTTAGACCAAAGCATTCTGTTTTTACTCAAATGCCTGAAAACGTCTGATTTGCATGAGTTTAATCTCAGAGTCATATCCACTTAGCATTATCTTTATTCCATGAGGGTGAGACCAGAGGGGTAGGGAAAAAGCAGAAAACATTTTATTCGTATATTTTATAAATTATACGCAGTAAATTAATCTTTCATACAAGGATACAATACCAATGCCTTTTTAAAATTATCTTTAAATTTACAAGTGAGAGCTATGACTAAAATACTCAAATATCACTAAATTGTGGATTTTGAAAGTCAATTTATCTGGAGAATCTGAGTCAGGGTTAAGCATTTTCATCTGATTTTATGGATATGATCTGAAAGTCACTCATAATTGAGGCTGATCCTTTGTATCTTGCAAGACAAAATTATATACAACCAGTCATTTTAAAGTGATACAAATCCAAATTAAATGAGGCAGATAAAATAATACACAATAAACTAGAATTATTATATTATGTGAAATATAATCTATAACGTCAAAATAGCCAGTATCGGGCTTCCCTGGTGGTGCAGTGGTTGAGAGTCTGCCTGCCGATGCAGGGGACAAGGGTTTGTGCCCCGGTCCGGGAAGATCCCACATGCCGTGGAGTGGCTGGGCCCGTGAGCCATGGCTGCTGAGCCTGTCTGTCTGGAGCCTGTGCTCCGCAACGGGAGAGGCCACAACAGTGAGAGGCCCGCGTACCGCAAAAAAAAAAAAAAAAAAAAAAAAAAAAATAGCCAGTATCTCTTCAAGGCTAGGTCTATCATCCAATTGCTACCCAAAAAGTACCAAATTTACTTAAATATACTGTTGTTTCCTATTCAAACTTTTGTAGGTTTCATCACCACCTCTAATGATGAAAATTGCACTGCCCTGTGATATTTAAGCTACATTAAATTTAATTTTCACACGTTCACTTGAGTTACATTAACACAGATTTTTTTCCTGAATTTTGTTTCTATTCCTTCAAAAAAATGTGTTCAAGACAGTAGTTTTCAAATAGAAACACAATTTGACCAAGGAACAAACTGATTTATTATGAATGATTCCAAATTATATATATATATACATCAAGGCATATATATGTATGTGTATATATATATGTGTGTGTGTGTGTGTATCTATATAGATGGCAGTGAGTAGGACCCTCAGCAAAAAGAACCAACTGATAAGCTTTTCTCTAAGAAATATCATTTTCCCTATCATTAAGTGTCATATTCTCTTCTACTCAAAAAAACATACCACAGGTATTAAGTGAAATTCCCGGATATCACAGGGTAGAACAAAGTTTCCAAAGACAAACATTTCTTGGGTTGGCAAAGATAGCAGTTAAAAAAAAAAAGCCATAGAGGTAACTGGTAAATATATATTTTGGTAACAACAAGAATATTGGAAGGTATACAATTTCAAATATACTGCTTTCAATATCCTAGTTTTTCCCTTATCTTGTATGAAATATATCACTCATAGCAGAGCAATATTTAGATCTCCTCAATTTTCAATTATTCAACCACCTTTCTTATCACCTCCCCATTTTGCAAAGCACAAAACCCATCAGCTTTTCCCCCAGATCCCTCATTTCTGGATTAATCTGTACTCTGGACAGACGCAAACTATTTGGGAGTTTGTGTTAATAGGCACCTGATATCATTTTCATAAGTTTCTTTTGATACTACTTTTTAATTAACAGGATGGAGACCGAATAAGCCTGTCGGATGTTTCAACAAAATAAAAAGGAATATATTATAAACCCACAAAAGTACATTGATTATGTCTACAAAGATATATAATTAAAAAGTATAAATCAAGGACCGCTATTTTACACTTGACTTCAGTTATTGTGAACACTTGTGGTCTAGTAGCGCTCATTGTTAAGGATATGATTTTATGTGTTTAGAGTAAATCTGCTGTAAGCAATTTTATAGTTTAATGAAAATAATTATAGTTTGAGTAAGTAGTATGAAGTGTATCTGATGCTACTTCCCCAAAATAAGCTATGATATAAATTATCATGATTTATTATGGTTATTCTTCTGGCTATGTTTGGAGTGGATTCTAGAAACTAATGATGATTCTAAAATTGCAAAAAAAAGCATTTCAGGCTATTTTTCCTCAGATCTCATATTTCTCTATAAAATTGAAACAATTTCCACCATGGTACAGTATGCGTTACTGTGAAGATGGCACGATTGAGCTGTCAATTTGACAGCTTACTTTAATTTACACCATTTGGTCAAAGAATACATTTTTCAGTCTTTTTGAATATATCATATGCCACTGTTGCTACTTGCTCTTCATTTTTTAGCCTGTCAAACAGTACTGCTATGCTCTAATGCAAAGCCATGTATATACCTATTTAAACTCCTTAGAGTAGCTCCAACTGCAGTGTCTTTTTCAGGTATGTTTTTAACTTCTTATCAAAAGTCAGAATAATAGATACTTTTCTTTTTTAAATTGAAAGCGTTTTCAGGCCTACCCATAAGTTATAGACATCTGAATCCAACCAACTGCTCCTTTGAGGGATTAAAAAAATTTTCAATAGCATGTAGTCATTCCATGAGCTACTAGATGATTGGAAGCAAGGCTCAAAGAACTCTACGCTGAGTAAAGAATCTGATTAGAAAAATCATGGCTCAGTTCCAAACTTCCAAGCTCTTCATTCCATAAATCCCATCAACTCATTCTTCCAACAGACATTTACTGAGAGCCAGCCAGATGTCCGACTGTGAGCTAGACACTGGCAAACGTGATCAAGCCTAGATAGCAGATGAACTATTGAATACTAGGCTGGCAATGATACTAGACACAAGGTTCTACTGGAGCACAAGGAAAGACATCTGATTCACTACAGGAAGGTTAAATCCCAATGCCACAGACCAAGCCTGTGCCTAAACAGACTCAAAATGTCCAAAGGAGCAAATAGTAATTTAAAACATATATTTTCAGATAACAAAACTTGCAATATCATTCCTTCTCATTATTACTTGGAGCATCTTTTGCCCCTTGAATTTCATTGTTAGAGCAAGGTCAGTCTATATTGCCTTAAGGTTATGGAAATATTATGGGTCTTTTAGAAAACTCTCTCCAATTTTTTCCTAAATTTGACTCCAAAGCTTATTTGAGGGTATAAATTGCTGCTCCTTAAGGACTTACTTAATAGTCATTTGAAACACCTTATTAAAGGAGTCAGCCATTCTTCATCACAGAGGTCTGACTTGGTTGACTGTGATGATCACATTCATTGTAAACACATGAAATTAGGGGCATGCGTATACAGAGCCTCTTAAACCCAACTGCTTAGAGAAATATTTTTTTTAAAAAACCTTTATTTTCTCACCGCTCAGACTTCATACATAACAGGAAAATTATTTTTTTAATTTATGTCAGAATGAATACATATCAAAATATTTACATTGGGGGGTTGGCTATTTTTGTCTGCCACTTATTCTTGTTAGGAGTGGCATTTGTTGGATATTGATGCTCACTAATTTTATCAGCATAGGTTTGAAGTTACATAGACCTGGATTCTAATTCAGGTCCCATTACTTTTACCTGTTATATGATTGCAACTAAATTATTTAACCATTTGAGGCTTTGGTTTCCCAATTTGTAAAATGGAGGCAATATTTCTTAACCAAAGGACTGTGGTGAGAATTAATTATATAACAAAGTGCCTAGAAATTGCTCCCTGTCATTAGTAAGTTGTTCATAATATTTGATCCTATTGGATACCAATTACCAAACAGGAGCTAGGAAACAGTCATTTTCTAGATAAGTCATGGCCTGGGCAGGTCTATTTAGCTAACTGTATGCCAGAGGGGAAACAATTAACTACTGGTTTTCTTTTATTAAACCAACATTTTCTGATTACTTAAAAGCATCAATTTTGCCACCATTAGTACCTTGATTCACTACATACAGCAAATGACAATAATATCATAAGGATTATCTGGGAAGCTTTCAAGGAACTCAGATTCCTGGGTCCTTCCTATCTTAAACCCATCAAATAAAAGTCTTTTGAGGTGAGGCTGAGATATCTATGTTTGAAGTTGCTTCCTAGGTGATTCTTATGCTCAACTAAGTTTAGGAAACACTGCATTAAATGACCTAAGTCAAGGTTAAGTACAGTAGTGCAAGTAATACCTTCCTGTTTAACCTACTTCTAAGACTTCAGTACAAAAGACTGACCTCGATCTAACTGAAGAGCAATTAACTCCTATCTGTCTTTATTCATCCATATAAAAAAGGGCAGCGAAAGATAACACTGGGTCAGTTAAGTACCCTTTTCACAATGCTCTTCTTAATGTGCTATTTTTTATGTCAATTTGCCATCATCTTAAACCTTAGAAGCATTTTTCCAAAAAAAAAAAAAATTTAGAATGTGGAATTTAAACATACCTTAGTTCCTGGGTGCTCGACCCTCTTTATGCACTGCTACCATTTCAGGAGCTTTTGAAATACTGATAGTTGGAACCCACCTCCAGTTTCTTATTTAATTGGTCTGGGGGCTGTCCAGGTGTTTAAAATTTCCTGGTGATGCTAGGGCGGGGCCTAGACAAAATCACTGCTGTTGTGATTGACAACGCACCTTGAGGATGTTTGACTTCTCTGGCATACTTTTCCTCCATCCATCAGGGTGGTTTCCAAACTCCATGGTCCTCAGACCCACGGAGGAACTTCACAGCACTAGGGATTCCCAAGAAGCCAAATCAGCAGCTACGAAATAGAATCTTGGAAAGGGTATTATTTAAAATTCCCCAGGTAATTTTAATAATGATGATAATAATTACTAATACCCACTAAGCAATTAGGTGCTAGGCAATATTCTAATCTTTTTGTGTTTATTGATTAATTTAATCTTCAATAAAACCAGTCAGTGAAAGGGTCATTGACCTCCTTTCACAGTGATAAAACTGAGGAACGGGGAACGTAAGTAACTCATCCCACATCACACAGAGAGTAAGAGGCAGATCCAAGGTTTGAACCCAGGCCATGATATACCAGAGACATGTTCTTAATTAATTTATTTTGTACAGCAGCCTTATGAGGTAGATGCACATTCTTCTCATTTTATTGGGTGAGGAAGTCCACATGGAAGAAAGCAATTATTTAAAAAGAACTTAAAAACCAATATAGTTAAATTATAAGCAGAGCTACTGATTAATTACACCAGCCATTAAACACCTGTATCCTCTATCCTCTTTTTAGGTGAACTTATTTCACTGCCAATCCCTTTTTGCAGACTCTAAAATCTTCCCAGCCACGAAGGCCATATGTTAACAGTTGGACCTGGCCATTTTCTAGATGAACTTTTTTACTGCTTTTCTTTGCTAGATTGGTTGCCTTTTGTACATACAGATAATGTCTCTGGCATTGAGCTAGCTGGTATAGCTGGGATGGTCCTTCAGTCCCTTTGAATATTTGTTGATGTCCAGTTGTAAAAAAAACTTGTCCTCTCTCTTTGAATGTATATGTTGGCATATCACAGGCTAGCAGGCAGACCTCTTGGAACAATGGGCTAGACAGACATCATATTTATGTTTTTATTTTCTAATACCTACTGCAGTTCAGAGACAGTGGTGAAATAACACATAAAACACTGACCACTTTAAACTGGTTTTGCTTCTTTAAAACAGGTTGTTGATTAATCAAGCCTGGAGTTATTTTACAGAGACATCACTATGCATAAGCAAGATAGGAATATGTGTCTCCATGATGACCTCAGAACAAGGATCTTCAGCCTACAGAACTCAAAGAATAGAGATGTTGCCACCAGAGCTCTTTACAAAGCAAATCCTTCAATAAGAAAAATCTGGCTTTCAGGAGCCCAAGTAGCTTGATTACTGATTCAAAACCAGCCAGTCCGCTTCCAAGTATGAAATTCTCCTAACTCCTTAAATTTCACCCTGAACCCTGGATAGGAGAGACAGATTTGAGCCCCGCCTCCTGTCTCCTCACCAGTGGACCTCACAATAAAGGTCTTTCTTTTCTCAAAAGCCAGTGCCATAGTACTGGCTTCTGTGCACCTCGGGTAGCGATCCTTTCCTAACAGTAGCACTTAACAATCTTTGTTGATTGAATTAATAAGATTATGAAGGCAGGAAACCATGTCTCTTGAGCTTCACCAACTAGTAGACTTGAACATCTCTGTGCTACTCCGTGCTCTAATTTATTTATCAAGGTAGCATTTTCCCTTAGGAAATATAGCCTTCCCTAACGAAACCACCCCTGCATGGCCCTAAATTGATGTTTATGTCAGGAGGATCATTTTCTCTGGAATTTCTGGCCATTTTCATTGATTACTAGTTAATGATTCAATGATTACTAGTTAATCAATTACAATACTGTGTGTGCCACTTTTGGTTTCTCAAGGACTCTAATGCTATATTGTCCAATATGGTGCCCACCAGCCATACAGAGTTACTGAGCCCTTGACACGTGACTAGCTCAAAATGAGACATGTTGTAAGTGAAAATACTCACTGAATTTTGTACAGTATGAGAAAAATGTAACGTATTAATAGTAATTTTATCATATCTTGAAATAAAAAAGGTACATTTGGTAAAATACATTATTGTAATTAATTCCACCTGTTTCCTTTTACTCTTTGCATGTAACTAGAAAACTTAAAATTATATATGAGGCTTGTATCTGCGGCTCGCATATATCTATTGGAGAACGTTTGTCTACAGTCTCAATGATTATTCTGGCAGCTCCTGCATTTTGACTGTGCCTCATATAGCTGGGTGACCTTATACAACTTACCTAATTTCTCTATTCCTCAGTTACTTAACGTGTCCAATCATACTATTTTCTAGGCTTGCTGTAGGAATGACATGCTAGGATGCTTTCAAATTCCCAATACAGGACCAGGTTTCTTAATTACTTCTTCGTACCACCACCCTCTCACCCATCCAACCCCAAATGCAGTCACTACTTGGAAGCAAAGGATGATGGAGCCATTCTTCTCCATGAGAAAAGGGACAATGCATCCTCAATGAAAATGAATTTGAAAAATTTTAATCCTTCAACTTTACCTGCCCACTTTAGAGAGGGACCATTTACAAACTTCTTCAAAGTTTAAAATTGGATATATGACAGTTTACTCAAAGTTCCAGTTACTAAATAACTGGTGATCAGGTGATCCTATCAAAAATGATCAATCCAGGGCTTCCCTGGTGGCGCAGTGGTTGGGGGTCCGCCTGTGATGCGGGGGGCACGGGTTCGTGCCCCGGTCTGGGAGGATCCTGCGTGCCGCGGGGCGGCTGGGCCCGTGAGCCATGGCGGCTGGGCCTGTGCGTCCGGGGCCTGTGCTCCGCGGCGGGGGAGGCCACAGCAGTGAGAGGCCCGCGTACCACAAAAAAAAAAAAAATGATCAATCCAGGTGTGCTGAGGAAGCATAAATTAAACTGAAATCAATCCGTCAATCAGTTAAGTTCCTGCAGCATCTTTAGGCTACGGAATTTGAAATAAATAAATGAAAAGCAAATTATTACTTTTAAATTATTATAATAATTATTATTATTATGTTAAGTTTACTGAAGCAAAGATGTCATTACTTTTAATCAAGTGACAGGACTAATTTTAGGATAAAATATGGTTAAGCACTTGCCAAAAATAATTTAAATTTATTTGTAATCTTATTCATGTGATGATTTTCTCTTCACCAGATGTTTTCTCATCTGTATAACTCAAAGTAAAATTTCATACTTTTGATAAGTGCTGTCACTTATAAAGTTTAATATTAATATCTTAACGGGAATGTATGAAATTCTACATTTTTATAGGTTTTTTCACATCAACGAGAAAACTGAATTACCATAAGCACACATACACACTAAAGGTTTATTTAGAAAACACCTGAAAATTAGAACCCATATGTCCATAATCTTTAAAATGGATCTGGGTAAAATATCCATTAGGAGTAAAATCTGTCATTGGTTGCCCGGTTATACGGTGGGAAGTGGGGCTAGTGATGGAGGGTAGGGCGACTGGTACTAAAAAATAGTTATCTTGGAGCTTTACTCATATTTTTAATAAGTATTTTTAAACCAAGACATTTATGCATGAGGAAATAAGGAGGTGAGTACCTCCCTCCCACTATCCCCCACAAAACAGGTATCAAATCATTCAAGGCCGTAGGATCCTCATGTTTTCATTTCAGTATTTGGTGCATAATGTGTTCACATGCTGGAGTTAATTGACTGGCATAACTTTATAATGAAATAATGCAAAGACTATTTAGCAAACTCAGTTATTTCTATATTTATCGAAGATGGTCTCCATGTGTTATTCAGTTGCAAGCAATTATTACAGGAACAATAATTCATGTACCAAAACTGTCTAATTCAGAAGGGCAGCAATTTGGACTTTGTTAAAAAGACACCTACGAACTTTTTAGGAGTTGCAGTCTGATACATATGTAAAGGAAATGTGGTTTACATATGGCTAAAGAGTAAAGAACAATCCCCACATAGGACTACAGTGCAAAAGTGAGTACCTAAAACATCAAATTAGCTTAAAATACCAACAGTGCTACCAGATGACTGAGAAAAGGAGGAAAGAGGCAGCAGGAATCTGTCTTTTCATTTTCTATAAGTACAGGTAAAATAACCTGGTCTCCTTACTCAACAACTTTTGAATTGCCAATTTATTTTCTAATAGGTATGTGATGAAATTTTGAGAGCTATAAAATACTTCTCTGGTAACTGAAAGATCAAAACAGGTCTCCTTAAATCTCATATGCTGTAGGGTGCATAAATTTGCTAATTTCACAGATTTATTAGTGTTTAAATAGGAATAATTAAAATAGCATTCTAAACCCACAAGTCTAAACAAAAAAAAAATGAGAGGAGGAAATGAGTATATGGGAAAGTTCAAGGATTTGGGATAATGAAAGAACACATCAAAACCTTTCTCTGTCTTACAGAATGTCATGAATACCATTGAAAGCACATCAGGCACTTCTGTGTTGCCTGATATCAATCATGAAATCCCCAAATACTCCAAAGACCCTCCTAGCAGTACTTTCAACCCATCAGAAACTACCAAGTAATGGGACTCTTCTGAGAAAGGCTGTCTTCATGTGATTTCCAACTCTGTTTCAATACCAAATAGATCTGAATGCTTATCAGATCTAATCAAAACTGCCAAGAACTGTGAATTCTACCCATCTGTCACTAGGTTATTGGTTCAAGACAATATTAAGAAAAAGAATGAGACAAAATCAGTTGGAAAAAAAGTTTTTCAACTTTCAATCCCTTTTCTTTATTGTCTATTGAGCAGCAAGTTATGTGCTTCCAAACTGGCTTGAAGTTGAATCCCAAGTTTCAAATCAACCACCCTCCGTCAGGAATTAGTTACACACACACACACACACACACACACACACACACACAAAATTATTTGAACTACTTTACGTTACTCACTCATCTCTCTTCTCTTTTCTTGTTTGTCCTATCTTGTCTACTCTCCTCCCTTCCTTTCTTCTCCTCTCCAGGGTCTTTGGTGAAAGAAATGCCAAAAACAAGCATAAGGGAACTTGCAGGAGTATAAGCTCTCTACCAATTTAGGCTGTTTCACTGAAAGAAAAGACAGGGAATTTGTATACAGTTAAAACAAAGTTTCATAAGAAGTATGCCATTTGTATTTGCAGGGCTTCTTGATTATAATGTTCTTTTATCTCACCTTGTGTCATTAAAATACAGGACATCAGCAATAAAACTAAAAGTAAATATGCATATATCCTTATCCATGTAGGGAAGCAATAAATCTCCCTCACTGATAGCAGCTGTACTGCAGCTATCATTTGAATAGTGCACTGCCACAACAAAATCAAATTTTATAGTTAAAAAACTGTCAAAACTTTAATGTCAAAGTGGAGGTAGATATATATTGCACTATAAATAAGCATCCTCTAATGAAGAAATGAATCATATTTATTTTTTTCCATTGAATAGCATATATCTTACCTATTGCAATCTGTCATAATAGAACTCATTATACTCAAATGTCTATAATACAAAATTCTGATTTATACTAATTAGGTTGGCTTTCATTGAGACATATGAGAACTTGAAAGCCCCTGCCCAAGAGGCGAACTTTACCTCTTTGTTTAAAAAAAAATTTTTTTTTTCCATTTCTTTCTTCAAAATATAAGCATAATGGATATTTGGAGGGATCTGCTGCTCTTTTCCTTCCATATAGTTTAAACTTCTGTGTTTGATTGGCAGAGGTGAAAGGTACATGCAGTTTGGAGAAACTCAATTTGGCAAATGTTTAAACCTAAAATTACTAGCTCTAGAGCAGGCTTATTCAGAGCCATGTGATCTCAATCTAAAGATGGCGTCATGAGGATTCTCTGGTCTCTCAACTCAGTGCCTTGCAGGATGTGGTTTTGAGCGGGACACTAAGCTGCCAATACAAAAGTTGTGTCTCCATACACATTTTGAAGAGGCCAGCTTCCTCTGAGGGGGAAAAATAGGTTGTGGATATATAAATATACCCAAAACACTTTGAGGCATTTTTGTATAGATTTTTGAAAAGGCAAAGTTGTTCCTAGTCCACTAGCTGGTCAGTTGATATCAAAGATGATGCTTAAATGATATGGAGAAAAAAATAAGACTCTACAGCTCAGCTTCTGGAATGTGTCAAATCTCTCCATTAATAAGCAAAGACAGTTTATCTTCACCAGTCTTAAAATTCTGATAAAGGAGCCCACCACATCTTCAGAAGTCTTGCATTTTACAGTTCTTTTGTGTGCCTGTCACATTATGCTATGTCAGCTGGCACGTGGCAATACCAAAGTCACATATTTTAATTGCCTCCTTCATTCTCTGTGCCATAAATGGTACCTTTGGCATCAGAGAAGCCACTTGAAGTAAAGTATCCCTCACACCACAGAGTATGAATATTTTGCTCATGGCGTTGCTATCTGAAATACAGACAAACCAGCACAAACACTGCTACAAATGAAGCAGTAAATGTATGATCTATAAGCACCAGGAGAGCCTGTAAATGAAGTTCCATTTCTAGGCTTTCATCAACTTGCCAGTTGGACGGTGTTACTGTAAGAAAGTCATGCAGAACTAAAAAGTGACGTTGGTGTATTTCATATATCATGTCTCTTGGGCAGAGTATGTCCAAAGGTAGCAACTAGGAGCACTTATTGTAATGGGTGCATTGCAGCAAGAATAAGCTTGGTGAATTGGACTAATACCAAGTTCAATTTGGTACTGGTCTAAATAGTCCAAGATGTATGTTGGAACATTTGGGACATTGAACATATGGGACAGGCCATTTTTAAAAATATGTATTAAATTCCCACTAAGTCTAGAGCCCCCAGTATATTATAAGTATTAGGTATTTATATAGACATAAATAATGTTCAGCATTTCGTCAAGGCCTACAGGCATAGAAAAAGATATTTCCATATGCATGCATAATAAGAGGCTGAGTGTTTTGAGTACAACATATTCCTGGTTCTCAGAGAAGTGATTAATTGAAGAACACCAGGGCATTTTACTAGAGTATCAAACATTTTCACTTGATTGCCAAAATCATGATAAAAGGGAATGCTATATATTCCTCATTTCGCAGATGGAAAACTGAGGCTCATCTCTGCCACTTGGATTATGGAAGGACTGAAGATGAGTGGGTTTTCAATACTCAGAGATGGTGAAAGAGAATTTACTCTTAGACATCAGCACGAATGGAGGCCTATAGTCATGAAAACACTAGGCATATTTGAGCAAAAGTAAATGATCTCGTGTCCTGGTGCACAGCGAATGTATGCACAGTAGCTGCAGAGACAGTGCATAAGTATAGCAGAGGGAAAAAGAGAACAAAGGTGATACAGTAAAGCCCCAGGCTGTAATGTTAGCTGTTGATTAATCCATTTAGAAATGGAGTAATCGTCCTTAAAAAACTAAATATATAGTTACCATATGATCCAGCAATCCCACTCCTGGGTATATACCCAGAAAAGACAAAAACTCTAATTCAAAAAGATACATGCACCCCAATGTTCATAGCAGCATTATTTACCAAAGCCAAGACATGGAAGCAAACTAAATGCACTTCAACAAATGAATAAAGAAGATGTGGTATATATATATATATATATATATATATATAATGGAATACTACTCAGCCATAAAAAAGAATGGAATAATGCCATTTACAGCAACATGGATGGACCTAGAGATTATCATGCTAAGTAAAGTAAGTCAGACAAAGACAAATATCATGAAGTACCACTTATATGTCGAATCTAAAAATATAATACCAATGAACTTATTTACAAAACAGACTCACAGACATGAAGAACAAACTTACAGTTACTGAAGGGGAAAGGGGTGGGAGGGATAAATTAGGAGTTTAGGATTAACATATACACAGCACTATATATAAAACAGATAAACAACAAGGACCTACTGTATGGCCCAGGGAACTATGTTTAATATCTTGTAATAACCTATAATGGAAAAAAACTGAAAAAGAATATATAAGTGTGTGTATGTATGCATATATTTGTATACATGTAACTGAATTACTTTGCTGTACACCTGAAACTAACACAACATTGTAAATCAACTATACTTAATTTTTTTTAAAAATTAAAATTAAAAAAAAGAAATGGAGTCATGGTCTGAATGGAAAATACATACAATTGTGGAGGTAGAGGGAAGCAGTCAGTTCAGCTATTATGACACACCATAAACTGGGCTGTTTAAATAACAAAAATTTATTTCTCAGAGTATGGGAGCTGGAAGTCCAAGATCAGAGTGCCAGCACAGTCAGGTTCTGGTGAGAGCCCTCTTCCTGATTTGTAAATGATTGCCTTCTCACTATGTCTTCACAGGGTGGAGAGAGACATCATCTCTCTCATGCCTCTTCTTATAAGGCCACTAATCCCATTCATGAGGGCTCCACCCTCATGACCTAATTACTTTCCAAAGGCCCCACCTCCTAATACCATCACACTGGAGATTAGGGTTTTGACATATGAATTCTGGGGGAGATACAAACATTCAGTCTACTGCAGGGCAGAAGTAAAAATATGGTATTAGGGCCTGTAACTTGATAAACTGCAAACTACATCTCTCCCTCCTGTCTTGCTCCTGAGATTTGTTTCTACTTCTGCATATAAATTATTAAGTACAACTGTATTTTCTATGAAATGAAACATTTAAAAGAGAAATGCCAATATATGCATTCTTGTGTGCATATGTTATATATATATTTCTGTTATCTTAACTCTGGGTTAGGAAAGTGGCCCTTCTGAACCAGAGCACACTGTCCCACAAAGAATAAACACAAAAATGAGTGACTATGAGTGTCTCTGTGCCATCCTAAGATAATAAGCACCTTTGAAGGGGTATTCATTTTTTCAGGCCCCAGAGGCACCATGTACTGCCAGGAGACAATAATATTCCTACTTATCCCCAGGATACCTGGGATAATCTACTCACTATGCAAAAATATTGTTGAGAGCTTGAGATAAAAAGGAGTCATAAACAACAAATCTACAGGGGAGAGCTCTCTGCAACCTTATAAGCAAGAAAGATTCTGGGTCCGGGAAGAGATTTGCTCTCTGTATTTTGATAACTTAATAGTCAGTGTGGTCACAACTTTGAAAAACGTCTGATCTTCCATGGACTGAACTGCTTATCCATAAACAGTCTCAGAGAGCCTTGATGGAGATAAGAATGAGGTGTGCTAAGGAAATCTCTGTGCTGTGAAGACAGGGAGTGGGTGGCCGCTTCTAACCTCTAGTAAATCATCTAATTCATTAAAAGTTCTGGCCCACTGTCAGAGAGCCCGGTGTGATAAATCTTTTCATTCTCCAACTTACTTTTATGAGAAATGCCATAGCGTGGCAGCAAATATATCCAATAACTATTGCCAGATAATGACAAATCTCTGATACCTTTTGTCACATTATAGTCTATGTTGCTAGTTTCATATTTACAAGCAAATTGTTACCTCAAAATATGAAACACTGGCATTTAGAGAAATACAGAAATTACTCACTTCCCTGGAATTCTGCATGACAAATTAATACTATGCTTTAACTCTAATAAATGTAGCTGTAACCGAGTTTTCATAAACATTCTTGAGACATTCTTCTGGAGTAGCTTTATTTTGGCACCCTACTTTTCCTGCTTAAACAAATGAAAAGGTTGGCTGATATTGTCAAAATACAGCACTTCTGGTGAACCAAGAGCCATTTATTAAAATAATGTATTGATGCAGTGTCATAAAATACAAAATCACATTTCTACAGGAAAAACCTATTACCCTAAGCCAAGATTATTTTATTTTAAAAGAAAAAGTATTGCAGTTGTGGATTCTGAAAGTAATATGATATGGTTCAGACCTCCACCTTTCGGAGGCTAACCAGGGGGCTTTTAATGCACAGTGATATGTTATGTAAAAGAGATATTTGTGTAATTAAGAAGTCTTCTTGTCTTCATAGAAATGCATTAACTGGAAGTAGATTCTGGATATCTTATGACTCAGAATAACTAACTTAAGGACACAAATATGATTTATCACAGTTGTGGAAAGGGTTTAAACTAACACATAGGCAAATGTGACAACAACTAACACACCACACACACACACACACACACACACACACACACACACCCCTCCTGGAGGGTCAGGGCTCTCCAGAGCTGACCATTTTCCTGACATCGTCTTAATCTTGTCCTTTGTCACAGCACTGCACTTTTTGCTCTAAAGGTTTCAGCACTAAAAAGTGGGGAGGTGAAGCCATAGTTCAATTCAATTTATTTTTATATTGCCTCTCATACAAAGTCTCTCAAAACGCTTTACAGTAAGAGATAAAATAATCTTATAACACTTGCCCATATTTGAAACAGCAGTACTCACCCAGACAGCAAGGGGGTAAAGCCATGGACAGTCATGGGTCAAAGTCCCTGGCGAAGCATCCCTCATTTAGAAGCCATATAAATGAACATTTCAGCAGAGTGACGTAGCCATAGACCATTACTCGACAAGACCCACTTTCTCAAGGGACAAGTAAGAGGCTTCATTTTTCTATTCAAATAAAGCATTCTCTCTCCTCAACCTGTGGTGATCTCAACTGGTAACTAGTTTCCTCTCACATTCAAAACTAAAGAGCCAAAGCACAGGAACATGTTTTCTTTCTATTGTTGCCAATTACTTTAATCACACATGATTTATGGCTTCCTGGAAAGCAGTTATTCTGGGGTACCTCTTTTAGTTGTCTGTGTTCCATATTTTGGCCACAAGAGGTAAAGGAGAAAGGCTGGTGGAAAGACGAAAATGAGTAGTCTCTTGTTTAGTCAACCTACAGCACAGAAAAAAGAAATGCTTACACTCAAAGCTTGAAAACCCGGAATGAATCAATGGCACTCTGGGGCAGGAAGAAGGAATAAGGGAGGATAATGGAGAAAGAAATTTTGCTAGATAAGGCAGCCCAAATTAAATAAGAATTCCCATTGTAAAACAACAAGAACAACAACGAATGTCTGGAAAGGATAATGAGGAAGACAATCCTGGCAAAAGAAAATTAGGTCAAATCGATACATCAGCTTTGTGTAGCACGTTTAACTTACAAAAGGGTTTTTCTGGACTTGATGTAAGGAAATTGGAGATGTTACTGGTCTCTGAGAGTGACTGAGTTATCCAGCATCGGAAGAAAGTGCAGTCTGCAGTTAAAAGCTACCACGTTTGCAAAGACGTTCTTTTACAAAGCAAATAACGGTTTGAAATTACCAAGCCCCAGTGAAAGTAATTCTCAAAAAAAAAGCTTTTCTCCCGACCCCCACTACAACTCATGTACTTTTTCAAGTATTGAGACAAAACACTCTCTATAAAAAACATCTTTTTTCAAAAAGTACAAAAATTCAAAGAAGCCTCTGGCTCCAGGAGAATTCACAGTATTCGTATCAGTAAATAATCCAAAATGTATTTGTTTAGGAAGCATGTTTCTAGTAGGATATGAACCTTTTCTACCCTCTACTTCTTTAATAGAATCACATCTTTATAATACATAATAACAAAACAGAATATATTGTAACTCATTTCTTGACCTTTTAATATTCCTGTCACTGATTGTCAGAGTTGAGAACTACTCTCTATCTTGAGGTGATGGATTATTTAATTAACCATTGACCTTTTCCCAACATTTGTTGACAATGAGCATAGTCCCATGCAAGCTGCCTGCTTTGGATATTGGTCAATTCTGCATTGTTTATCAATAGGAGAATGCCATTTTTTGTAACTCAGATCAAGTAACCAGAATTACTTCTGCCATTTATTTGTCCAAACCTATTTTCAAATGAATTCATGTCTATTTCCTTTTGACTATCTATTAGAAAAGAACAATAGGTTTAGTATACCTTTTTAAAACAAATTCCATGTCAACAAGTATGGCTGATAGAATTTAATTGAATCAACCTACAGAAAAATCATGTTTTCTAGTAATGGATCTTTTCAAAAAAGCTGCAGCAACTTTTTTCTTATGATGTACTCCTCTCCAGGTCTCCAGTTGAATCCAACTTTTTCTAGGGAATAAACTCCTTCAGAAAAATGAAGCAGACCCTTCCAATAGTTATTTGTAAATTCCCTTCATTACTAAGGAAAATGGTCCTGCATTTTTCCAAGGGCTATTTTCTTCATAGAAAGTAAAAAAAAAAAAAAAAAAAATGTGGAGGATTCTCGCTAATTAAACAGTAAAATTAGAATCTTTTGTTGGAATGACTGGCTTCTTTTAATACACATAGTAAATAGCATCTTTGTAAGCCCCAGCAGTCCCACACCTATCCACTTTCTTCTGGACAGGCTTTTCATCTTGGATGCCACAGTGAGGGAGGCTAAGAGTATTGCAAGCCCAAGCCTGAGTTTTCATCGAGAATTTTCCATTTCTGCAGACACCTCTGCTCCCAAGATCAAGTAACGTGGTACTTCAGACAGGGGAAATTTTTCAGAGAATCCGAATTGGCCTCCTTTCTCTGTTGGCATTATTACTGTATGTTCATCTCTCAAAGATTTTTTTGAGTTCTCAAAGTTTGACTGAGGGCATATCATTGTGTAAAAGGGTTTGGATCCAGACTGTTCTAAACCCCAGGATCTTAGTTCTTTTTCTTTCTGGATGATACTGTTCACCTTATTTATTTTCTTGGTGCCTCCATTTCCTCACCTAGGAAATGGGAATAAAAATATCCACCTCTCCTACTTACAGTGAAGTGGGAAGAGATAATATCTGCAAAGCTCCTGGCAAGTAGTAGAAGTCCAATAAGACAAAGCTGTTCTAATGTAATACTGAATTTTCCAGTTTGTCATGTGGACATGGCCATTATCTCTGCAGAGTGGAATTCAATATATTAGAGATATTTCAGCAACAACTGAAGTCCATTTCCATCTCCCTGGAGTCTACAGTGTTTAAAGACTTGATATTATGGAAGTATATTGTCTTCATTAATTTATGTTAATTTTTAACATTAGTGTGGCAGTATGGTATAACATATACAAAAGCCTGCGTGTATGTGTGCGTGTGCTTATATACACAGGTGCACATTGCACACACACACAGATACTGCAGGGGGAAAGAGTTTTGATCCTAAGCAAGCAGATTTTCATTAAAGCCTAAACCTGGGACATAATATAAAGCATTAATTGTAATAGGGGCCATTTTTTTTGCTTGACAAGGAAAGAAAAAGAATTCTTAAAATGAAGCTGTTTGGAAATTAGCAAAAAAATAATATATTTAATGATCATATTTTACGAAAATGTGACAGGAAGTAAACGATAGAGCTTTACAATTATGTCCAGTGAAACCGCACATGCAAGCTACGTTTGTACTGTTTTCTTATAGATCTCTTAACCATGTTATTTCCTCTGGTATCTATCAATTTCCCTTCGAAGTCAAAGAGTTTATCTCCTGTTAGTACAGAACCACATGGGCAGATCATCTGATATCTAGATGGTTAAGTTGTACGTTTGATACATGGGTGACATTAATGTAATATTATGATGGATATCTATTAGCACGTACATCACCGAAACACGGACTCTCTAACGTCTTTGACAGGGGCTGCCCTTTCCATGTCAGTGTCAATCCACACCAGAATCACAAGAATGAACAAACGTGACAGGAGAGGCTGTACCAATTATAGATGAAGGGATACTGTCTGCTCCCACCATTTGATGTGATTTATTTGGCAGTCCTTCTGCATTTGTAGGCAGCAGATTGTAGCTGTTTATGAAGTGACAAATGGTACTCAATGACATTGAATGACTTCTCTAATCAATTTAGCTTGTCTAAAAAGTGGTCATGAATTGTAGTGTCCGTTGAATGTGAGTAGATACAGAAAACTTTCAACTTTTTGCACCAAAAACATATATTCCAAATATATACCCAAAAGAGTGAAAAGAATAAATAATAAAATTAGTTTATTTTAATAATTGTCTTTCAAAGGAGCTAAAAAAAATACCATGTTTTATAAGCTTTTTACTCAAGGAGGGTTTTTTTTGTTTTTTTTTTAAGGCTCCGGACGCACAAGCTCAGTGACCATGGCTCATGGGCCCAACCGCTCCGTGACATCTGGGATCTTCCCGGACCGGGGCACGAACCCGTGTCCCCTGCATCGGCAGGCGGACTCTCAACCACTGCGCCACCAAGGAAGCCCCTCAAGGAGTTTTTTTAAGTAGTATCTTTTATTGACTTGAGAGAGATGCTTTTTTTCTTGGTCAGGTTTGTGAGAAGGGGGAGCACACAGTTAACTACATAAATGCATAACTCTCTGGTGGAAAGGGAAAATAATTTAACTAGGATTGTCAGTGAAATAATTGAGGCTGCTATTATATAAAAAGCCTTTGGGCTTATGATTCCAAATATTGACTAAAGTTTTCAATTATTATTTAGTCTATTTAAACAAAACTATTTTAGTCTAAGTGATTTTATTGATGAATTTATTTGAATTAATTATAACTTTAAAAATTATCCCTTATGCACAGGTTTGGTCACATAAGCAGAAGTCGTTTCCCTTACACACTGCAGAAATGTATACCCTTTAAAACTTACATGTATTTTAAATAAGACTTTCATCTCACACATATAACTAGTATAATGGAATAAAGTCATAGGCTAGGCTAACCTTACATAAGTGTATTTAGGTATTTATTTCAATTTATTAGATGCAGATAGTCTTTTACATACTTAATTCAAACCACTACTGCTATAAGCCAAGAATGATTTTTTCCTATCTCTGAATTATTCAAATTTATTAAACAATATTTCACATTTGTTTGACACCATGTCAAACTCAGGACTCCTAAAGCACGGCTGCAGCTTTGGAACTGTTATGCTTTCTCGGACTTTAATCATTTTTGGCAAGGCTCCATTTCCTGTCAGAAAGTGAAACAGCTTTGGAATGTCATTTTCACGAAAGAAAACAGAGAGAATCCGAGAGGAAGTTCTCCTCCACTCCAGATCCCCTAAGATACTCAAACACGCTCACAGGAGGGCTGGAATACATCAAACATTAGCAGAGGGAAAAGGACACAATTTTCCCACATTAAAATACATGGATAAAGTTGAACTTCTGCTAAAAATAGTTCCCATGACTAATCCTATTAAGTTTAAAAAATTGGGCAGTATCTTCCTTGCAGCAGAATTTCTCTCTGCCATCACACTGTGCTGCTGCCCACCGTCTCCCCCCCCCGAAAGCCAGCAGCTCCTCAATGTTAGGCCCTCATCTTTCCCTTTGTAATGACATTAGGAGAAAAGGAACAGAGAAAAAGATTGGACAGTGCCTTTTATTCAGGTCTCAAATATCAAAGAAAACCAAAACTAAGATAAACAGATCAAAATTATCTCAGAATACCAGAAATTCTGAAGAGCAATATACTGTCCTTATACATCTGCAATGTTTTCCCACTCACTCAATGTCCCCAGGGAGCAATGAGACTGCAGAAAGTAAACTAACGTGACTCTGAGCTATGCCACTTCAAAGCCTAGACAATGTTGGATGCAAAAACTGAGCAGCAAATGGAAAAATTCTATACTGTTTTGGAAATGGAAGCCCCTGATTTTTGCCTCATATGACAACCATATGACCTGGATAGGAAGGAGGAGGGGATGAAAACGGATCACTGAAAATGCCCAGCAAAGCTGAAAGATCCTGAACCAAGTACATATGTTGTTGTCGAAGAGAGAAGAAGCCATCAGTGTTCCCACCCTCTTCAGCTCACACTGATAATCAATGTTACTTTGGTCTTCCAGAAGGGGAGATATGGGAATATAAAGTAGTCACTGCAGAAGGAGTCATTAGGTACCATGATATCGGCATATGTTAGCTAAGTGATTAGCGATGGTGAGGTTCAGCTGCAATGAAACCTAAACCCAGCTGATGCCATTAACACGCTGGATCTAATGAACTCCATAGACCACATTAAAGCAGAGAAAGCAAAACAACAATTGGAGAATGGCTTTTAAAGAAATCATCAGTCCAGAAAAGGAGGGGGGATATATGTCATTTGAGAAACCTTAGTGGGACCACTGGACAGTCACTTACTTAAGCATTTGTTTTAAAGGACAGGCAGGTAACCCATCCCAAATTATGAGGAGATATTTTAAAAATTATTTGTGCTTTTCATCTTTCTAGTTTTGCATTAGCATGTAGAAAATGAATTAACCAACTGGTTTAGAGTTTTCCACTTTGTCACCACAGTGTGCAAATGCCTGTAAGCTACATTCGTCATAAAGAAAAGATCTTTTGTTATGGTTTCTAAATCAAAGTATACATGTTTAAGCTAATCTATAATTCACACCCACTCAAGCATTGGTCTTATTCTGTATAATGTACTTCATTGAAAAGTGTGACCTAGAACTCTATCAACAATGTAGCTCTGTCCAGAGAGGATTCGTTCACCTTCACGCTAACCAAGTTTTTCAGTTTGCCTTGCATGTTTAAAAGGTTCTAGCTTAATAGTTACCAAAGCAATTAAAAGGGAAAATCTTCAAGTTTACCAGAGGAAAGTAACTCTCAGGGTAAGGGTCAGTGCAGTGAGTAGTAAAGTATGTGGGTGCAGGAGCCACAAGGCCTGGGTTTAACTCTCAGCTCTGCTACTTACTAATTCTAAAGTGGTAATTTTTGCAGCAATGTTGGGCCAGAAGAAAAAGAAAGACTATAAAGAGTTAAGATAGACAAGGAATGACTGAAAGCAGCAAAAAAAGTGGTTTTTCTTCCCTTCTGAGTATCAATCTTATAATTCCCACAATGCTAAACTTAATATTGTTAGTTAGTCAGTTAGTGAATTTGGGCCGTGGTCTTCTGTGAATATACACGGTTTGCCTCTACCTGAACCATCAATGAAGCTGAATCACTATCCCCTGGGGACCAGCAGGATCCAAAAGGCTATGAATTCAAACTTTCAGAAACTTTGTACAAAGCCTGTATGGCAACACACAGAAACAATTAGGAAGGATAAGCCATTGCTCTATAAAGCAGAATCATCCCACATCTAGAAAGGTTGCAATTTTATAAGCCATTTCTAAAAGTTTCAGGGCAACATGACCCAAGCTCAGAGAACTTCAGGTTTCTATTTAAGGAGCCAAATTACAATAGATATTTTGATTTTAAAATTTAAAATAAGTGAAGGGATTGTCATTTTGCAACAGGGGGTATAGGCCAGATCTTAGCACATGTGGGCTTATATAAAAATATAAGAAAATATAAGCCCATTTCCCTAGCCTTAGGGGTTTGAGCCATGATTCAGATTCCTGTGTTCTAATTCTGCTGGCCACTGACTGACTGTGTAAGTCTGTACTAAATCTCTCTTGCCTCAATGTTCCCTCGTGTAAAATTGGGACAATAATCATGGCTACCTCATGGGGTTATTGTAAGAACGAGATGAGAAAATACATATTAAGCACTTAACACACTGCCTAGTACACACGAAGCAACCCCAATAAACATCAGTTATTGTAATTTGTTGTGCTAGACATTACTGTAGATGTTTATCATATTATGTGAAACTCTTAATTCCAGATTGCTGGGAACCAGTTCCCCTTCTCTTGTACCTATATGCACATCAGCTAACCTCTGTACAAATTCTAGCACGAAAGATTCTTCTCCTCAGATCCTCCTCAATTCCTCCACATCAGTAATGGCCCTAAATCTTAGGAATCCAGTTAAAACATCACTTCTTCTTCCTCTCTGCTACCTGCTCTGTCCTGCTGCTCTTCTCTATTGGACTAAGTTCTTTGGTCATTGACTGTGAATCTCAGTGTTCCTAAATTCAATAGTGAGGCCTTGAAACCTAAGAGAACTTTTTCGACAGCGTAAACATATCTGCATTTATTGGCCAGCTGAGTCCACCAGCAGATGACTCCAACTGTCCACTGACTTTTCATGGTTACTTTTTTTTTTTTTTTTTCCTGCGGTACGCGGGCCCCTCACTGCTGTGGCCTCTCCCATTGTGGAGCACAGGCTCCGGACGTGCAGGCTCAGCGGCCATGGCTCACGGGCCCAGCTGCTCCGCAGCATGTGGGATCTTCCCGGACCGGGGCACCAACCTGTGTCCCCTGCATCGGCAGGCGGACTCTCAACCACTGCGCCACCAGGGAAGCCTCATGGTTACTTTTGTGTTGACTTCTTTGCAAACCCAGCACTGCCAGCCTAAACCTAGATTTCTGAAGAATTCCTGTAGGGGAATAGTCACCGAACATCAACTCTGATGAACAGCTTGCTGCAGCTCTAATGGTGAGACATATAAAAGGCATCATACATTAAATTTAATGTTGCCTCATTAGTCTTAATTAGATTCCTACATTACACCAGGATTATGGTTTCTCCGTGTTTATGATTTCTCCTAAAATGAATCTAGCCCAGATAATACTTCGGTGTACTTTTTAAACCTTTGAATAAAAATCTCCACTAATGGATTAATATTAATAATAAATATTCTTGATCTTATAAAAATAATAGCAAAGAAAGGCAAACTAAATTAGTGTATTTCTAGAAGTTTCATGTCATGCATAAACCCTATAAAGGAAGTCCTGTAACTTAGGAATAAACTTAAAAACTGCAAACATTTGCTCACTAAGAAAAGTAATTTGTCTATTATTTCCTTTATTCCCTTTCCTATCATTATGCATAATATGTAATATGTTTTTTTCAATTAAAGAATAGTTGCTTCCTGCCTCCTCTCCCCATTTCATAGTTTAGCTTCTGCTTTCATTGGCATTTACTGTGAAGATATATCATATTCAGTATTATCATATAGCTATTAAAGTATTAAGGAACTTGAGAAACCATAGAGTGCAATCTTTTTTTAATTATAAAGAAATTGTGGCCCACAAGTTTTAGAGACTCATGGAGAACATAGAGGTAATGGTGAATCCTTGACCCAGAAGCCAGGTTTTCTGGCTCACAACTCATCATACATATGATCAACTCCCTAATGTACCTGAGAATATATTTTACTGCCATGTTCCAAATGCACACTGCAATGCAGGCCTCCAACTTCTGACTCTGAGTTCACATGTTCATGCAGCTGCCATACCTAAACAGATTCTGAAATACCTGTTGCTTGGCTGCAATTTTACCGGCAATCACACGCTCATAAAAAGAAAAACCAAAGAAAATACACTGTAAATTAGGTCTGTTAAGAAGACTTCTTCAGTTCTCTGTCACTAGATAGTGAAAGGGTTAGTGGTGTAGAAGCCTCGAAAGCCTACATCTCATTTACATGTATATGCTAGTAATTTAAGGATTATAACAGACATTAAACAATAAATTAAGGACTTCATTCCTACTGTAGACTCAGGACTAACTTGTTTTGACTCCTGTCAAAAATGGACATAATTTCTTCTTCTTGTCACTATGGGTTCCCCACTGCCCTCCAGCATTTGGTGAAATCTGGCCAATGCCATGGCAGAGCAAAGTCTCATCTAGGAGGAAAATATCAAGATTTAGGGGCTAAAGAAGGAAAGGAGAGAGTGACTAGGAGAGAAGAATTCAGAATCAAACAATATTCTTGTGCCACTTGGAAACACTAGCTTAGCATGGAAAACATTTCAAATTTGCCAGCCCCTTGAAACTCTGAGCATGAGGAACAGATAGCCATGGGGAAAGCTGGAAGGCTTGGAAAGAGCCAGTGAACATTGAGAAGTCAAAGAACATTTTAGGCCAAAGAGCTTTTGGTCAATATGTATATATTCATTTCTGTAATCTACATAATTTGGAAATGAAGACCTATTTGCCAAAACAGCAAGATACCTAAATGTTCACGCAGGGATTATACACAATTATCATGAGTCATTTTCCATCATTTACGCTAACCAGTTGTTAATTTAATGACTCCTTAAAACAACCCCTTGGATAGTACATATTCTAAAGCCTGGAGTTCCTAAAAAATTATAAAACTACATCCAAATCAATTCCAACATTTGAAAGTTAAACAAATTACATTTTGGTGAATAAAACTTTTGACTATACAGTTGCATATTCAGGTAAAGTGAGGTCTGAAAGTTTTCTGAACTATAGAAAGAAATTTAAAGAAGATAAAGACATATGTGATATAACTGCTTATGACTTAAAGTTATGTAATTTACGATATAATTACAGCATTTTTATTGTGCATAGTTTAGAAGAATACAAACTTTTAAAAGTTAAGTATTAAATAATCAAAAAAAATGATATCCCATGAAATTTTAATATATTTATAGTGGGAGATCCAATTCTAATAGTTGTGTAATGAAATGGACAGTAGCTTTGCTATTAAACTTTTGGTTTAGTAGCAAACTATCAAACCACCCACGAAATGTCAAAATAGTCTATACACCTCAGAGTTAGAGGTGTCTGACTCTCCGTGATTTATGGTAACATTATTTATAATGTATTTTCTGTTCATTTCAGTCCAGTGCTGTACCTTTTATAAACCTACTGATTAATATCAAACAGTGAACAAATCTGACAAGCAGGATTACCAATCTAACAAAACTGTTTATAGTGTGAATGAAAAAAGCACACCATTTCCAGGCAATGTACTTAATAATAAAATCCTGTTTTACTTAAGTGGTGAAGGGATTATTTAACTGTCAAAGTTCCTTTAACTGTTAAGAGTTGCCACATTAAAGATACACTATTCAAAAGCACCAGCAGAATATTTCATGCCAGTTTATTCATTGTTATCATATTTCATATTTAAATACAGTAAAATTGATGTGTATAAAATTTTTTAAAGTTCAACTTTTTGAAATTAAATTAGCTCCCCCTAAGGCATTTTTACGGTAGAGATAAACAAAGATTTAATTATATTCTTATACAGATTTATCTCACTTTCTATAAATATTATACAATTTTTGTCAAGCAGTATGATATCAATATATATCATGGATTGTATTTGAACATTTTTCTTTAGAAACAGAATTTTCATATCATAAGATTCATAACTTCTGTGAGATATTTTGCAAAACACTTTCTTTAATATTGACAAATGTGCTAGTCTATTTCTTTAGTTACACAGATAGCATTATAAAACTACAGTTTATAGAAAGTAGTTTTTAATTCCATAAGATTACCAGAACATCAGCAACAAATAAAATTCATATTACTGAAATTAATTATTGGAAACAAATACATTTGATAGATGAATGAAGAGTTGAATAAAGCTAGTCTAAAACTTTTTAAGACTATAAAATTCCCAAAACAAACAGGAAAAAAAATTACCCAGAAGGCTATTCCCATGATGATTCCAAATTGTGTTTTTGTTAGTATAAGACAGGAAATTATTAAACTCAATTTTAACATGACAATTTCCTTTAAATTATTTTTAATTAGATCAAATATTACATCTATGGAAAGAATAATAGTTTTACAGAGCCCAAAACGTGGACTTTCATTTCACATCTACATGTTCGTCTTGAGCCTATGTTCTTGGAAATCAAAGAGAAAAGTTTCTAAAAACTTATATAGTAATAAACAAAGAATATGAGAAAATGAAATTGTAGCACCTAATTCATTTTCCCCCAAAGTGAATAAAATAATGTTGGCAAGGAGTAACATCACCAAAAATGGTGATGAAAGAAGTTCCATGGATCCTTTCCCCTGTGGAAGCAACCATTAAGCTGGCAAAAACTTACAGAATTAACTGTTTTGAAACTCTGGATGCTAATAGAAAACCTTACAACAATCAGAGAAGTGATTAATGTACAAAGAAGCTACTACATTTTAGCATTTAAGGAAATTCCAATCAGGTCACTGCTGACTACTGAGATAATGGAACAGAGACTTCAGTGACCACACATAACAAAGGATACAGTCTTTGCAAGAGTAGTTTAGAAACACCACTAAACAAATGGACAACTGTAGTCCGCAACAAGTCACAACAGCAAACTCTGGGGAAGGATTAAAATCTGATTTCCAGGGACTTCCCTGGTGGTCCAGTGAGTAAAACTCCACACTCCCAAGGGGGCCCAGGTTCAATCCCTGGTTGGGGAACTAGATCCTGCATTCATGCCACAACTAAGGGTTCACATGCCACAAATAAGAAGTCCGCATGCTGCAACTAAGAGTCCGCATGCCACAACTAAGAAGCCCACACATACCACAACTAAGAGTTTGCATGCCACAAAAAAGAAGTCCACATGCCACAACTAAGAGTCCACATGCCACAACTAAGAAACCCACATGCCACAACTAAAAGATCCCATGTGCTGCAAGTAAGACTTGGCACAGCCAAAATAAATAAATTTTTAAAAAAATATCTAATTTCCAGAGTTATCACCTTATAATATGCAAAATGCCCAGTTTACAAGAAAACATTATGAGATATGCAAAGAAATACGAAAGTATGACTTATTCACAGGATGAAAAGAATTTGGCAGAAGACATACCTGAGACACCCCAGAGATTAAACATACTAGACAGAGAGACTTCAAATCAACTTTCTTCAATATGCTCAAAGTGTTAAAGAAACACATGGTCAAATAATTAAAGAGAAAATGATGGCTCAACAAATAGAGAAAATCAACAAAGAGATGAACATAAATAGGATTCAAATAGAAATTCTGAGGCTATAAAATGCAATTGTGAAATGTAATATTCACTAGAGGGGTTCAACACAGATTTGAGCAGGGAGAAGAATCACTAAACTTGAAGATATGCCAATTGAATTTATCTAGCCTGATGAACAGAGAGAGAGCAGAATGAAGGGACAATGATCAGATCCTAAAATACCAGTGGGGTACCATCAAGTACATCAACATACACAATATGGTAGTCCCAGAAAAAGAAGAGAGGGAGAGAGAAAGGGACAGAGAGAATATTTAAAGAAATAATGGTTTAAAAAGAACCCTGAATTTGGTGAAAGAAATTAATCTACACATCCAAGAAACTCTACTAACTCTAACTAGGAGAAACACAAAGAGATCCACACAGAGACACATTATAATCAAACTGTTGAAAGACAACGAAAAACTCTTGAAAGCATCAAGACAGAGATATGGCTGGTCTTGTATAACTGGTCTTCAATAAGTTTAACAGCCAATTTCTCATCAGAAACCATGGAGGCCACCAGGCAGGAGAATGACATATTAAAGTGATTAAAAGGAAAAAGAAAACCATGTCAACTAAGAATCCTATGTTTGGCAAAACTATTCTTGAAAAATGAAGCAGAATTAAGACATTTCTATATAAACAGAAGCTGAGGGGAACAGAAGCTACAAGAAATGTCAAAGTGGTCTTTTCAGGCTGAAATTAAAAGACATTAGACAGCAACTCAAAGCCATACAAAGAAATAACATCAGTAAATGTAACTTCATAGGAAAATATAAAAGCCAGCATTATTTTGTTTTTGGTTTACAACTTCTTTTTTATATGATGTAAAAAATAAATGCATAAAATAATAACTCTAAGTTAATGGGTATATGATGTAAAAAGATATAACCTGTGACAATAACAACCTAAAATGGTAGTGGGAGACAGAACTGTAAAGAAGAGTTTTTTTATACTATTGAAGCTAAATTGCCATCAATTCAAATTAAATTGTTAGATATTTAGAAGATTAATTGTATTCTCAAGAGTAGCCACTAAGAAAATAACAAAAGGAAATACAGAAAAGGAAGTGAGGAGAGAATTAGAATACCAGAGGAAAACAGCTAAACAGAGAAGAAGGCAGAATATAGATACTGAGGAACAAAAACATATAAGGCATGTAAAAGATAAATTAAGAATGTCAGAAGCATGTACTTCCTTATAAGTATTCACTTAAATGTACATGAAATTAATTCACTAATTAAATGACAGGAATTGGCATAATGAATTAATTAGATAAAAACCATGATCCACCTATCTGTTACTTACAAAAGACTCACTTTAAATCCAAAGACACAAATATGTTGAAAGTATAAGGATAGAAAAACATATTACATACAAGTCGTCACCAAAAGAGAGCAGGAGTATCTATACTAATATCAGAAAAAGTAGACTTTAAGTCAAAGATTGTTACAAGAGACAAAGAAACACTTTACATATTTATAAAAAAAAGCCAGTGTATCAAGAAGATAAAACAACTGTGGGCATTGCTACAATATAGCAGAATGTATGAGACCCACATTTCTCTACTGAAAATACAACATTAGCTATCATTTCCCTGATGTTAGTCCCTAACATTAATTGCCAGCTTAAACCACTTTAAAATATTTTCTGTTTGTGTAGATTTCCAAGAGGAAGACCATTTTTAGAAGCATCATTTCTTTGTTTTGTTTTGTTTCTCAAGTCTTAATTTGCTCTATGAGCAGAAGCATCACCTTACCGCATATAATCCTCTAGCCTAGAGGATTACCTACTAGATTTGTAATCCACCTAAAAGAGGAGATTGACTGGGCTTCCCTGGTGGTGCAGTGGTTGAGAGTCTGCCTGCCGATGCAGGGGACACAGGTTCGTGCCCCGGTCTAGGAAGATCCCACATGCCACAGAGCGGCTGGGCCCGTGAGCCATGGCCACTGAGCCTGCGCGTCACGGGAGAGGCCACGACAGCGACAGGCCCACGTACAGCAAAAAAAAAAGAAAAGAATAGATTGACTTTGACAGTCTGGGTTTTCCTTAATTCATGATTTTGTGATTGTTTTAAAATTACTTTAATTGGGAAATACACCACAATACTTGTCACACTTACTAATTGTGATCTTTGTACACTTATATTGCTTTGATAACCACAGAACTAACCTACACACATTTTTAGTATTATTCATTTAGCAAGTTATTTTATATTTATTAGTAGAATACTCACAAGTGAATTAATCTGAAACAAATATATATGTAAATTAGAGAATATAATTAAGTCGTTGATGAAATACTCCACCTCAATTGAATTATCAATTTAAAGAATAAGTAAAAATTACTTGCAGTGAAGTTCACCTTCACTTAAAGTTTGAAGTTTGCTTCATTGTTCCTTTCATTTTGTAATAGATCCATGGAAAGTATATCACAATTTCCTCAAACTTCTTGAACAGGTTACCTTATATTTTTTCATTATTTCTTTTCTTTAAGCATACCCATTAAAAGCTCTTGTAGATGACTAAAAGAAGAATAAAAACCACAACCCCCCATGTCACATTCCTTTAGAAAATACTATAATTTAAATTTGGAAAAGGAAGCCTAAGTTTTTCAGTTCTAATTCCCAAATGTCTGGATTCCCTTCTCCCTTTCAGTGGAATATACACTTGACATTTATAATTTACCAGGTTCAGGGTTCACAAATGACAAATACTGATTTGTTCTTATGCTTATCTTGAACAATGTCAATTTTATAACCTTGAACAGTAATATAGACTACATGAAAATCATATCATGGTGAGTTAGGATTGGAGTGAGGAGAAAAGCTGGGAAGAAGACATCTGACATGCATTATTGTTGTAATCTCCCCAACTCTAATCAAAATATCAACTAGAATTCCAGAACTGAGCAGCTGCTGGGCCCAGCAGGCATGTCACTTCTGCAGGTATAAAAGATATGTGTACCTCAGGGAGAAAAAGTGGTTATAGAAGGCTGGTTGCCCAGAATAAAGAGAAGCCAAGAGTTGCTAAACTGAGTTCTCCCTACCACTGAGACTACAAAACTTCTGAGAAGACTAGGAATGAAGAGGTTTGGATTTGCTGTCCTAAAGGAGAACAGCATTCACCAGCAGAACACCACAAGCTTGCAAATGTGGACTACAAAACCTTCCATCATGTGGAGGATTGCCACTGCACAGGGCTACCAAAAATTAAGCTGGCACCACAGGGTATGGAGAACAATAAGCTGGTCCTCAGGGACCAGCAGCTAGAGAGAAAAAAGTAGAACACTTAGACTAGGCAGTCCCTGGTAAAACAGAACTGCAGATGGAGATTGATGAATTTACCTGCCACAAAACAAACTTTAAGTGTACATGAAATGATTCAATTACAAAATTAAGAAAAAACAACCCAAATAGAAAACATGGTTAGCAAATTTTGAAGTACAATATATACATTGAAGATGAATATGTTACTGATGAGACCTGACTAATTTTCCTGAAAAATTAAGTAGAGGAAATACCCCAAAATACAGAACAAAAATACAAAAACCTAAAAATCATAAAGAAAGAGCTAACAAACTTAGAGGACTTCCCCAGGAGATATAACATACCAGTAATGCTTTATAAAATAAATTCCATATGAATTAAAGATTTTAGTAAAATATAAAACAATAAAAATCATAGGAAAAAATACAGAATGTCATGCATTTTAGCTAGTATTAGGCCAAAAGATTAAAAGGGGGGAAAGAGAAAATATTTGACTATGCAAACTTATCTTAAGTAATACAGCAAAAGGTAGCATAAATAAAGCCAACATGCACATGTTAGACCTGGAAAAAAATATTTGCAAAGATTATGAAAAGTTGTAGGTAAATAACCAGAATGTAGCAGCTATAAACTGATGAGAAAAGTATAAGAACCTTATGTGTAGTAGTTATCTATTGCTGCAAAACAAATTGTCTCCCAAATTTAGGAACTTAAAATAACAAATATTCATTTCCTCACAGTTTCTGTGGGTCAGGGAGCGAGGAGTGCCTTAGCTAGGTTCTTTCATTCTAAATCTCTCATAAAGTTGCAGTTAAGCTGTTGGCCACTATGAACTCATGAAGTCTCAATTAGGAAGAAGAGAGCTGCTTTCAAGTTTACTTACATGGTTTTCAGCAGGCTTCCCTCCCTGGTCACATGGGCCTCTCCATAGGGCAGCCTCATGACTTTGCAAATGACTTCCCATAGGGTAAACAACTCAAAGTGAGCAAGAGAGAGTACTCAACAAGAAAGAATGCAGCCTTTTTTTCACCTTATCTCAGAAGTGATGTCCCATTGTTTCTTCTGTATTCTACCAGTTAGAAGCTGATAACTAAATCCAGTGCACAAAGTGAAAAGTTTACACAAGGGCATGTATGTCATGAGGCAGGGATTATTGAAGACATCTTAGAGGATACTTCCACCCCTATTATGAAAACACATGTAAAGGTTTAGTAGGCAATTTACACAAGAATGAATCCAAATGGAAATAAATATATATATACATTTTATTTTTCAAACTGCCAATTATGGAAATGCATATTATTTAGTAATGAGATATCATTTTGCATCCATGAGAATGGCAAGCTCTTAAAAAAGTAAGTGTAATTCTTCTAGAAATTTTAATTTCTATGATTAAAATTAAAATATACATATATACTTCAACCAGGAATTCCACTGCTTATAATCTATCCTGTAGAAATAAAATCAAGAGTATTTAGAAGTATGTGTGACAAGGCATTATTTGTAATAGCTGAAACTGAGGTTGGTTGGGAGTGGGGTGAATGACTATTAATAGGAGCAATGGCTCCTATTAATAAATTGTGGTTCTTCTTTACCATGGAGTAATATGTAACTTTTTAAAATAACTAGTTAGAGCTGTACCAGTTGTCTTGGAGGGATTTTGGTAAAATGTTATGCAAAGAAATAAACATAATGTGATTTCATTGTTATAAAATAAAATCTATTGATTGATCAATTATATAATTATATATATACCTTATATATATAATTTTATCAGAAGGGAAAAACATATGGAGAAAAAAAGAAATATATTAAGAAGTAAATACCAGGTTGTTTATCAGCCAAAAAAATAAAAAATAAAAAATCTGCATGATAGATAGAGAAATAGCTATTAAATATATATATACATATATATGTCAATAAGACGGATACATACATAGATACATAGATAGATACCTAAATGCATGGATAGATAGACATCTATGCATCTATGTATCTATCTATACATATATTTGTGTGAATGTGCATATATACATATAGAAATAGATGAAAGGACAAAAATAAATCAAGAATGTTTCACTCTTACAAGATCCTTAGAAGCTAAAAAGAAACAAATGAAAAAGTTGCTGTTTCTACCACACTGTCTTTAAGGTAGCTCTTCCTTGTGAGTAACCATCTTAAGCAGGAGAGTTCAAACTATAAATCACACATGCACAGACATAGACATGCCATCAGAGCTAGTACATACTGAGTGGGAGAATCACCTCCAAGTAATATGGGTTAGAGACCTGTGGCACACAGGCATAGATCTGAGCATACTACCCTTTTACCAGACAATTGTTATCCACAATTTCGTACATTCATTTATGCTAAATCACTCCAATGTGTTTGGCTTATGAGCTGATAGCCTTTGTCATTTTATGTCTCTATGATTTTTAGAGTAAACCACACTTAATATACAGGAAAATTATTAGAGTTGGAAAATGTACTATTCTGTTAGGTAAACAAGAAAGATAACACAAAAGGAAGGTCTTTCAAATATGTAATTGTTGCTTTGTCTCCAGAAAAGTAAAGTGCATTTAAATCCCAGGTAAGAGAAACCAAGATTATCTGCACTGCAAAGCACAGATCTTCACATTCTAATCACAAATAAAATAAGAGCTAAAGTCTTGTGTTTCCATAGATAGTATCAATTAGCGAATGAATTTCGAGGCACTTAAGGTATAATTTCAAAAAAGTTTATTTACAAAGCATGTGGGAGTTTTAAAAATAAATAAATAAAGGTGAAAGCCTATCTCTAAATAGCAATCTAACCTCAGAAAACTTTCCCTGACCACAGTCAAATTCAGATCATCTTATCTATCTTTGGAGAGAGGTTTTTTAAACCAACAATTCTCACAATGCTGCACCAAGAAACAAACAATATTTTAGTATCCTACTTGCCAGTAAAAAAGAAGAGTTCTGTCTTCACATATTTCAAGCTCCCATTGATTCAAATGAAAAGGGCCTTTTTACTGGTGCTATTGTGGAAGCAATCCCTCAGCCTCAATTCATTCTTGAACAATCTTAAATGCTTTTACATCACGCTACCTTCTTTCATTATGGCCTATTTACAAAAGAAACAGAGTATGGTAACCAATTCCTGAATCCTTCTCAAAGACAAAACACTCTGCACAGCTTCCCTTACACTTGACACTGCACTACACTGCCTCCATTGATGATGGGCCACACCTAACACTTTCCCATAGACTGCAATTTCGCTCTAATTACTGTTACTTCACACTGCTGATGAATGGAACAGCTAAAGTTTATATGCGTACTAGACACTACTTCCTATAATTTCATTCATCAGAAAGGTTTTCAGAGCTGTTAAGGAAGAGTAAAATGAATAACTATTGACCATGGAAAAAACTCCATTATGCAGGTCACTAGTAAAAGAAGTTCTAGGAGATAAATGTAACCCAAAGAAAAATACTTCCGAAGTGAAAGCACAGAAAAGTAGTTCATAAAGACCTTGAAAACTCAAAGATATACCCATAAATGGCTAGGATATTTAGAAGCAAAGGCTGAGTCATTCATGGAGTGAGAAAAACTATCAGTTCTAAATTAAAAATTGTATATGGTTAACACAAGTATTAAGGGAAAAGTGATTTGTGGTACATCAAAATGGAAGATGAATTTTTAAATAGTCTAATTTTTTTTTTTTTAGCCTTGCAGCTTGCAGGATCTTAGTTCCCTAACCAGAGACTGACCCTGTGCCCTTGGCATTGAAAGGGCCAAGTCCTAACCACTGGGCTACCAGGGAATTCCCAATATTGCCTAATTTTTTAAAAATAGGAATCTAAAGCCTTAAAACTGTAAAATATACAAAGAAAGTTTCCTTGTTCAGAAAAAAAAACTGTCATTTTAATTTTTAGGTTGCAAGAAATCCCGAGAGATGCTGAAAGCTCAGACTTAGAAATAATAAAGTTATTAGAGATGTCACACAGCTAACAAATGACAGAACAAAGATTCAAGCCCCGCTCTGCATTACATGCTCTTAATCACTCTACCATGTTGCTCTAACTTTTGGGTCCTGCTAACAAATACCCTGCAATACAGTGGGAAGATAGGATACAGCCATTAATTTGTATTTATGAAGAAAGGAAGAATAATAGTTTAGAAGAGTTTTAAGGTTTTAAGACTGGATGACTGGGAGAATTATAGTGTCATTAAGGGCTGGCCCTCTGCTTCCCCAAATGCTGGCAGTCACTCCTCTATTCTCTAGACACGAGACTAGGAGTTATCTTTCTGGGAAATATACCAACCCAAGAGAAGAAGACCCAAAGATTCTGACAACAAATGCTCCCCAATGAAATGCCCCAGCCAGATAACCTGACAGAGGGAACCACAGTCAACCAACCCATTCACATACTCAAAGCCTCCTAGAAAATTTTTACTGTCCCTTTCTTAAGTATTCTTAGATAATTAAGAATATCTCAGCATGTACGGGCTTCCCTGGTGGTGCAGTGGTTGAGAATCTGCCTGCTAATGCAGGGGACATGGGTTCGAGCCCTGGTCTGGGAAGATCCCACATGCCGTGGAGCAACTAAGCTCATGAGCCATAACTACTGAGCCTGCACGTCTGGAGCCTGTGCTCCACAACAAGAGAAGCCACGATAGTGAGAGGCCCGTGCACCGTGATGAAGAATGGCCCCTGCTAGCCACAACTAGAGAAAGCCCTCACACAGAAAAGAAGACCCAACACAGCCAAAAATTAATTAATTAATTTTAAAAAATGTAACTGTTTAAAAAAAGAAAAAAGAATATCTTGGCATCTAAAGAAATGTGCAAACAAGAGAAAGAAAGACTGAAGTAACCAAAAAGAAGGGAGACAGCACCATTTGAGAAAACATATTTTATGCAAGAGGAAAAAAGAATCCTCCCCAAACAGGTTGAATTAATATTATCAAAGAGGTAAAAGGAGGTATTGCATTTATGAAACAAGAATAAGTAGCTATTATAAAGGAACATTCAAAGAAAAAGTACTCTTAAAAATTAAAAATATGAAAGCCAAAATTAAAACTCAAAGAAGTATCAAAGACAAGGTTAAGGAAACCTCTCAGAAAATAAAGAAAAGGACAGAAAATAAGGGAGAAAAATAAGAAACCTAGAGAATCAGTTCAGGTGGTCCACAATGGACTTGACCAAATAATTGGAGTTTAAAAGAGAGACAGACAGACAGACAGACAGAGAGAACAAAGGGGAAGAAAACATCCAAAAAGTAATTCAAGAAAATATTCATCAATGGAAGACATGAGCTTCCAGATTGAAAGAACGCCAAATGCTCATGATAAAAGATGTCATTAAATACACAGCAAGAAAACCACTATGAAATATCAGAATATGGAGAGCAAAGGGAAACTCTTATAAGCTTCTAGGAAGAAAAAACAAAGAAGAAATTTAAATAACTTTGGATCAACAGCAACACTGAAAAATAAAAGAAAGCAGGAAGAAACTATCAAAATTCAAAAATAAAGTGATTTATCCACCTAGAATTTTATTCCAAAATACTGCTCACATAAATAAAGACATTTTCATGAATACTCTCAAACACCATTTTCCTTCATCTATTTCTTCTTAGAAAGCTCTTAGAGGATGTCCTTAACCAAAATGCAGGACTATATTGGCTGAGAAAAAGGAACTGAAAACACATCTGAGATGGGCAAAACAATGATATGGGCAAAGGGTATCTTCTATGCACCAAGCACAGAGGTAACCTGCCTAAACTGGAAGAGGTCAGAAGCCACTAAGAGAGAGAGATGACACTAAGAGCATTCCTGGAGTGTCAGTAGCCCGGCTGTAGAGAGCAGGATGGTTCCTCTGTACATGTATGGCTGGGGAGCTGGGATAGGAGGTGCAACAGCATAAAGTTGGCAATGAAAACTTAGCAGTCTCAGCTCAACTGGAATGGGAACAATCATCTGAGGTCAGCCTCATGAGATTTACAGGGTAATACTATGGCTGCATCATCGTCATATGACCGGGAATTGGCAAGCACATCCTAGGAACAGGTGGATTGGATTGCTTAGCCACCAGCTACCAGATCTGATGTGGGAAGATGACAAAGATGATTTCACTTCATCTGCCCAGCAGCCCTATGAGGGAGGTGCTTTACCCCTATTTGTGGCCATGTGGCTGACAGGTCTTGGTGCTCTGGCCTGGTGTCAGGACTGAGCCTCAGAGGTGGGAGAGCCAAGTTCAGGACATTGGACCACCAGAGACCTCCCAGCCCCTCATAATATCAATTGGCGAGAGCTCTCCCAGAGATCCCCATCTCAATGCAAAGACCCAAAGGCCTGTAAGCTCCAGTGGTGGATGCCCCATGCCAATCAAATAGCAAGACAGGAACACAACACGACCTATTAGCAGAGAGGCTGCCTAAAATCATACTAAGTTCAGCAACATCCCAAAACACGACAACAGATGCGGCCCTGCCCACCAGAAAGGCAAGATCCAGCCTCATCCACCAGAACACAGGCACCAGGCCCCTCCACCAGGAAGTCTACACAACTCAATGAACCAACCTTAGCCACTGGCGGCACACACCAAAAACAATGGGAACTATGAACCTACAACCTGAAAAAAGGAGACCCCCAAAATTGTGAATTAAACAAAATGAGAAGAGAGAGAAATATGCAACAGATGAAGGAGCAAGGTTAAAAACACACAAGACCAAACAAATGGAGAGGAAATAGGCAGTCTACCTGAAAAAGAATTTAGAGTAATGATAGAAAAGATGATTCAGAATCTTAGAAATAGAATGGAGAAAATACAAAAAACGTTTAACAAAGACCTAAAAGAACTAGAGGGCAAAGAAACAATAAGGAACAACACAATAAATGCAATTAAAAATACTCTAGAAGGAATCAATAGCAGATTGACTGAGAGAGAAGAATGGATAAGTGACCTGGAAAATAAAATAGTGGAAATAACAGTCGCAGAGCAGAATAAAGAAAAAAGAATGAAAAGAATTGAGGACAGGCTCAGAGACCTCTGGGACAACATTAAATGCAAGAACATCCAAATTATAGGGGTCCCAGAATAAGAAGAGAAAAAGAAAGGGACTGAGAAAATATTTGAAGAGATTATAGTTGAGAACTTCTCTAACAAGGGAAAGGAAAGAGTCAATCAAGACCAGGAAGCACAGAGATTCCCATACAGGATAATTCCAAGGAGAAACATGCCAAGACACATATTAATCAAACTATCAAAAATATAAAGAAAAAATACTAAAAGCAGCAAGTGAAAAGCAACAAATAACATACGAGGGAATCCTCATAAGGTTAACAGCTGACCTTCCAGCAGAAACTCGGCAAGCCAGAAGGGACTGGCAGGACATATTTAAAGTGATGAAGGAGAAAAACTTACAACCAAGATTACTCTACCCAGCAAGGATCTCATTCAGATTCGACAGAGAAATTAAAACCTTTATAGACAAGCAAAAGCTAAGAGAATTCAGCATCACCAAACCAGCTTTACAACAAATGCTAAAGGAACTTCTCTAGGCAGGAAACACAAGAGAAGGAAAAGACCTACAATAACAAACTCAAAACAGTTAAGAACATGGTAAGAGGAACATACATATCGATAATTACCTTAAATGTACATGGATTAAATGCTCCAACCAAAAGACATAGACTGGCTGAATTGATACAAAAACAAGACCCATATATATGCTCTCTACAAGAGACCCACTTGAGACCAAGGGACACATAGAGACTGAAAGTTAGGGGATGGAAAAAGATATTCCATGCAAATGGAAATTTAAAAAGAGCTGGAGTAGAAATTCTCGTATCAGACAAAATAGACTAAAGACTATTACAAGACACAAACAAAGACACTGCATTATGATCAAGGGATCAATCCAAGAAGAAGATATAACAATTGTAAATATTTATGCACCCAACTTAGGAGCACCTCAATACATAAGGCAAATGCTAACAGCCATAAAAGGGGAAATCGACAGCAACACGATCATAGTAGAGGACTTTAACACCACACTTTGACCAATGGACAGATCATCCCAAATAAAAATAAATAAGGAAACACAAACTTTGAATGACACATTAAACAAGATGGACTTAATGATATTTATAGGACATTCCATCCAAAAACAACAGAATATACTTTTTTCTCAAGTGCTCATGGAACACACTCCAGGAGAGATCATAATTTGGGTCACAAATCAAGCCTTTGTAAATTTAAGAAAACTGAAATCGTATCAAGTATCTTTTCAGAACACAACGCTATGAGACTATCAATTAGAGGAAAACTGTAAAACAATACAAACACATGGAGGTTAAACAATACACTACTAAATAACCAAAAGATCACAGAAGAAATCAAAAGGAAATTAAAAAATACCTAGAAACAAATGACAATGTGAACACGACGACGCAAAACCTATGGGATGCAGCAAAAGTAGTTCTAAGAGGGAAGTTTCGAGCAATACAATCCTACCTCAAGAAACAAGAAACATCTCAAATAAACAACCTAACCTGACACATAAAGCAATTAGAGAAAGAAGAACCAAAAAACCCAAAAGTTAGAAGAAGGAAAGAAATCATACAATCACATCAGAAATAAATGAAAAAGAAATGAAGGAAACAATAACAAAGATCAATAAAACTAAAAGCTAGTTCTTTGAGAAGAGAAAAAGCATTGATAAACCGTTAGACTCATCAAGAAAAAAAGGGAAAAGACTCAAATCAATAGCAATAGAAATGAAAAAGGAGAAGTAACAAATGACACTGCAGAAATAAAACGGATCATGAGACTTTACTACAAGCAACTATATGCCAATAAAATGGACAACCTGTAAGAAATGGACAAATTCTTAGAAAAGCACAACCTTCCAAGACTGAACCAGGAAGAAATAGAAAATATGAACAGACCAATCACAAGCACTGAAATTGAAACTGTGATTAAAAATCTTCCAACAAACAAAAGCCCAGGACCAGATGGCTTCACAGGCGAATGGTATCAAACATTTAGAGAACAGCTAACACCTACCCTTCTCAAACTCTTCCAAAATATAGCAGAGAGAGGAACACTCCTAAACTAATTCTATGAGGCCACCATCACCCTGATACCAAAACCAGACAAAGATATCACAAAAAAGAAAATAACAGGCCAATAACACTGATGAACATGGTTGCAAAATTCCTCAACAAAACACTAGCAAACAGAATCCAACAGCACATTAAAAGGATCATACATCATTATCAAGCCGGGTTTATCCCAGGAATGCAAGAATTCTTCAATATATGCAAATCAATCAATGTGATACACCATATAAGAAACTGAAGGAGAAAAACCATATGACCATCTCAATAGATGCAGAAAAAGCTTTCAAAAAAATTCAACACCCATTTACGATAAAAACTCTCCAGAACGTAGGCATAGAGGGAACCTACCTCAACATAATAAAGGCCATATACGACAAACCCACAGCTAACATCGTTCTCAATGGTGAAAAACTGAAACCATTTCCACTAAGATCAGGAACAAGACAAGGTTGCCCACTCTCACCACTATTATTCAACAGAGTTTTGGAAATTTTAGCCACAGCCTTCAGAGAAGAAAAAGAAAGAAAAGGAATCCAAATCAGAAAAGAAGTAAAACTGTCACTGTTTGCATATGACATGATACTATACATAAATAATCCTAAAGATGCTACCAGAAAACTACTAGAGCTAATGAATGAATTTGGTAAAGTAGCAGGATACAAAATTAATGAACGGAAATCTCTTGCATTCCTATACACTAATGATGAAAAATCTGAAAGAGAAATTAGGAAGCACTCCCATTTACCATTGCAACAAATAGAATAAAATACCTAGGAATAAATCTATCTAAGGACACAAAAGACCTGTATGCAGAAAACTATAAGACACTGATGAAAGAAATTAAAGACGATACAAACAGATGAAGAGATATACCATATTCTTGGATTGGAAAAATCAACATTGTGAAAATTACTATACTACCAAAGCAATCTACAGATTCAATGCAATCCCTATCAAACTACCAATGGCATTTTTCACAGAACTAGAACAAAAAATTTCATAATTTGTATGGAAACACAAAAGACCCTGAATATTCAAAGCAATCTTAAGAAAGAAAAATGGAACTGGAGGAATCAGTCTCCCAGACTATACTACAAAGCTACAGTAATCAAGACAGTATGGTACTGGCACAAAAACAGAAATATAAATTAATGGAACAGGATAGAAAGCCCAGAGATAAAACCACACACATATAGTCACCTTATCTTTGATAAAAGAGGCAAGAATATACAATGGAGAAAAGACAGCCTCTTCAATAAGTGATGCTGGGAAAACTGGACAGCTATATGTAAAAGAATGAAATTAGAACACTCCCTAACAGCACATATAAAAATAAACTCAAAATGGAATAAAGACCTAAATGTAAGGCCAGCCACTATAAATTCTTAGAGGAAAACATAGGCAGAACACTATGACATAAATCACAGCAGGATCCTTTTTGATCCACCTCCTAGAGAAATGGAAATAAAAACAAAAATAAACAAATGGGACCTAATGAAACTTAAAAGCTTTTGCACAGCAAAGGAAATCATAAACAAGATGAAAAGACAACCCTCAGAATGGAAGAAAATATTTGCAAATGAAGCAACTGACAAAGGATTAATCTCCAAAATATACAAGCAGTTCATGAAGCTCAATATCAAAAATCAAACAACCCAATCCAAAAATGGGCAGAAGACCTAAACAGATATTTCTTCAAAGAAGATATACAGGTTGCCAACAAACACATGGAAGAATGCTCAACATCACTAATCATTAGAGAAATGCAAATCAAAACTACAATGAGGTATCATCTCAATGCCGGTCAGAATGGCCATCATCAAAAAATCTACGGACAAAAAATGCTGGAGAGGGTGTGGAGAAAATGGAACCCTCCTGTACTGTTGGTGGGAATGTAAATCGATACATCCACTATGGAGAACAGTATGGAGGTTCCTTGAAAAACTAAATACAGAACTACCATATGACCCAGAAATCCCACTACTGCACGTACACTCTGAGAAAACCATAATTCAAAAAGAGTCACGTACCATAATGTTCATTGCAGCACTGTTTACAATAGCCAGGACATGGAAGCAACCTAAGTGTCCATCAACAAATGAATGGATAAAGAAGATATGGCACATATACACAATGGAATATTACTCAACCATAAAAAGGAACAAAATTGAACTATTTGTAGTGAGGTGGATGGACCTAGATTCTGTCATACAGAGTGAATAAGTCAGAAAGAGAAAAAGGAATACTGTATGCTAACAAATATATATGGAATAAAAAAAAAGGTTCTGAAGAACCTAGGGGCAGGACAGGAATAAAGACACAGATGTAGAGAATGGACTTGAGGACACAGGGAGGGGGAAGGGTAAACTGGAACAAAGTGAGAGAGTAACCTTGACATATATACACTACCAAATGTAAAATAGATAGCTAGTGGGAAGCAGCCACACAGCACAGGGAGATCAGCTCCGTGCTTTGAGCACAGGCGTGCTTTGTCACCACCTAGAGGGGTGGGATAGGGATGGGGGGAGGGAGACACAAGAGGGAGGGGATATGGGGATATATGGATACATATAGCTGATTCACTTTGTTATACAGCAGAAACTAACACAACATTGTAATGCAATTATACTCCAAAAAAGATGTTTAAAAAAAAAGACAAAAAAAAAAAAAGAACATTCCTGATACTCTCAACATACTAGGAAGAGACTTCATTAACTGGAGATGAGTTTGGAATAGAAATAGTGGTAAGAATTTATTAGTAGAAAAACTAAGCAGAAGGAAAAAAGGGGAGGAAGAATTATCATATATATGTAAATATTATGTATATATGGGTCAGATGTGGGTAGCATTTACATAACCATAATAATATAAACACTATATAGTGATCTGACTTAAAATATTATAAAATTTGAGAATAGGAGGATAAGAAGAACCACGTTTTTCATGTGGGTGGAGAAGAATGATGGGGAAGAAAGAGAGCTAAATCTCATTTTTCAGGGGTAATTGGGAAACAAGTACCTAGAGCTGAACATTTGAGAAATAAATAACTAGATATAGTTTAGAATATAGAGATGACAGAGTTGAAATTGATTATTTCTAGGAAAAGAAAGTGGGAAAGTGAAGAGCACCCTTAACGAACTTGAACTACTTGATGCTTTGAACTATATACACCTATCTACCACTAAAAGCAATAAAAACTGGAGAGGAAGAGACCTAGGAATGGAAAGCCTCTCTCAGGAAGAATGATGTTGATTTGGATGTTCAACATCAGATGAGATGAGAGGAATGAGATCTGAGATGAGATCTGAGGAATGAAAGATGAGATATGAGGAATGAAAGAAAGAAGGCCAGTCTAGCAGAAAGGCACCTATCCAACTGCCAAAATGCTAATCTAAGTACTTTGCTGATATCTAGTCTTTTAGTTTGTTGTTGTTGTTGCTGTTTTCAGTGATCCTTATTTTTCTCAGTTTTAGACTTTTACCTGACCCAAATTTATTGCTAGCTCACCTTCCAAATCACTTAACAAGGTAACTTTGCCACCAGAAGTCATCTCAGTGTACCACCTTGTGCTAAAACGGGAACTGAGAATAGATTCTAACGCACCCATTTAAAAACTCTATTTTTAAACTCCTCATTAAATTTCTGCATTACAACTAGATAAAATGGATAACTAATTGCTTGTGCTAAACTAATAGCACCAATAAATGAAATATAAGCCCAGTTTATTACCATTTCAATTTATCTAAGTCTTAAACCAAAATCTTGAGGGTACAAAATAGCTCCAATATCTCAGAAACTAGAACTGGTATAATATGAGTACTTAATCTTTATTTTAAAATATTCTAGGAAATTTAGAGTAACAACATTATTTCAACAGGGCAATTAGAAAGATATAATAAAGTGTTATTTATTTGGGTTAAAAAAATGCGTGTTCTTAATATTATTCCAAATACTTTTACAAACTCCTGCTGCATTCTGAAAACAAACCTCTGAGATAGAGGATGCAAGACAGATGTTCCTCTGCCCACTTAGAAATGGGTTCCCACCCTTGCCTGAGGTCCTTGGCTGGTTATGGGAGCCAGAAGAACCAGTGGTCTGACTTCCAGCCCAGAGTTGATTCTCTGGTTTAAAAATGGCCTTTTCCAGATCTCTAACAAACATGCTTTCTTTATTCTCTATGCTATAAATTCAGAAAACAGGAATATAAATGCATGTGGAGGATACCCATTTTATTTTATGAAAAGCTATTACAATATTAATGGAGTAGTATAAATATTTAATAAACATAAAATATAAATTAATAAATAACTGTTCTATCCAGTGATTCCATTCTGAGGAATATCGTAGAATTACAAAGAAGATAAAAAACATAGATTAAGTGGGCCCAATATTTTACTTCATGTATTTAGTAAAGTCATGAGAGTTTAAATACGTCCAAAACTAAATATTCTCCAGTTTTATAATTACGGAGTCTCAAAATGAATTATTTTTTTCTGGATAATAAATCTTTATATTCAGAACTTGCATTACTTTAAAGAAACTTAGAATTATGTGTAAAGATAGAAAATCACCAAAAAAAAAAAAAATCATGTAAGTCACTGATTTAAGCATATTTGTGTCTTTCAGGGAAACTATAATTCACTGCAACCTTCTTTAACTCAGAATTGTATAAGATTCTTTACTTTAGCATGATTTTGAAATTTGTAAAATGAAAACATAAGAAAAATAAATTGATATATTTTGAAAATAATAGCATTAATCTTTTCAACAATTAATAGCCTACATTTCAACTTATACTACCATATTGTGCTCTCCAGAAACAATTCAAGCTCTAAATATTTAGAATGCAAAGAACATTGAGGGGGCTTCCCTGGTGGCGCAGTGGTTAAGAATCTGCCTGCCAATGCAGAGGACACAGGTTCGAGCCCTGGTCTGGGAAGATCCCACATGCCGCAGAGCAACCAGCCCCGTGAGTCACAATTACTGAGCCTGCGCGTCTGGAGCCTGTGCTCCGCAATGGGAGAGGCCACGATAGTGAGAGGCCCGCGCACTGCGATGAGGAGTGGCCCCCACCTGCCGCAATTAGGGAAAGCCCTCGCAGAGAAACGAAGAGCCAACACAGCCAAAAATAAATAAATAAAAAAAAAAAAAAAAAAAAAGAACATTGAGGAATTAAACTGTAATGTAAAACAGAAAATATTTCAAGAGTACATTTAAAGTGTGTTTGATGGACAGGCGAAATAACAATTAATATTGTTAATTTCCCATATTTGAAATTACCCCCATACACATGCCTATGCATCTTTGATAGGTCTTTACTATGATTATTGCACAACAGAAATTATAAGAAACAAAACAGTAATATCAGTGAGAGAGAAATTCACAGAAAATACTGATTACATTTGATATGGTTTGAAAACTGGCTTTGAGTGAATATCTGCTTAGAGAAATGCTTGGAGAAAGAATGTCCTTGGGAACAATCATAAACAGAAAACACTATAGACTGGATTTACAAAGAAATAAATATATACATAGTCTATAAAGGCAATGTCTTGAGTGTTATGCTGGCAATTTTCCAGGAGCCCTGGGAACATGCCTAATTTCCATCTAAATTTGCACACGTCTTTATTGCAATCTCATACCCTGTGAAGATTTACTCACTCTCATGTCCTTTGGCACAAGGGGAGAAATTAGATATTTCTCTCTCTTTCAATCTCTCTCTCTCTCTTTTTCTTTCTCTCTCGACAGTCAAATCAGTGATGTTCTTGCAAGATCCAATAGGAGTCTATCTTGAATTCTTTGAGACCTCTCCTTAGCATCACTGATATTTAAAGAATTTTTAAAAACTCAGTCAATGCTTTAGTTATGAAATTTACTCCCATATAATTTCCACATCGGAAATTAAGCTGTACAAATGAATCACTGAATAAGGCTACACCCATCATAATACTCTGTAACTCATCCCACCTGTGCATGTAAAACATGTACTGTCAAATAATTTTATGAGGTTGCTAAAGTTGACCTCCCTTCAAATGGACCACTTCCTGCATATCTATTTGAAAGCTTATTCTTCTCAGTTATTCTCATCTCCTATTGCCTCCTTCCTCTCAGAGTAAAAACATACTAAAATCCTAGAAAAACACATCCTCAGTTATAACCCCCATTGAGTCACTGCCCTCTACCCTCACATTTACTGCCAAGTTTTTTTTTACATAGCTTAGGGTTTCTTTCTCTACTTATTCTACTCCTCTCATCCTCTTGTAATCCATTTCTGCCCCACAAAGTATGGAAAGTACTTACTTAAAATGTCACCAAAAACCTACGAGTCATCAAATTTAGGTGCCTCTTCTAACTCTTATTAATGGTGATGATGATGATGATGATACTGGTAGCTGACTTTACTGATCACAGACTATGTGCCTGGCACTGTGCTAAGCATTTTGCATGTGTGTATTAGCACATTCATCCTCACAGCAACCTTTTCTTTAACAAGTTCTTTAACAGCTACTCGGAGAAATTTCAGCTTCAAGAACTGACTTGATTTTCCCCCCGTTGCCCAGTTCATAAGCACTTGGTCACTTTGCAGCATTTTGTGTATTTTCCATGCTTATTAATAACCCATCATTTCTTTCTTGATGTGCTTTCTTCTCTTGCCCTGTCCTATCTGACTTCCCTTCTGGCTCTAGGAGATGCTGCCTCATTTTCCTTCTCTTAAGTCCCTCTTCCGTGCATCCTCACCCTCTCCAACACATTATCCCTTCATACCATTTCAATCATCTTCTAAGAATGAATTCCAGGTTTAGGTTTCTGGCCAAGGCATTCCTCCTGACTTGGGGCACATGTGGCAATAGTGCCCTTCTTTTTCTCTCTTCCTGCCCACGAGCCTCTTGCTTTCTCTTACCCTTTTCATCTAATCTATCTTACAAATCCATAGAATCTCCCTTTACACTATTCTTAAAATCAGTTTTCACTTCCAGTTGTGCAAGTGAAGAATCACATTACTTCTGAGATTAATTGTAATTCCTTTCTGATAAGGGAAAAAATAAAAACCAAAAATTTTGAATCAGAAATTCCTAAGTTTGAACAAACCACATCTTGGGCATTTACTGTGTGTTCTTGAACAAACTGCCTTTCTATGTCTCAGTTTTCCCCTTGGTAAAATGGAAATAATACAGTGTGTGAGGATTAAATAAAATCATAGGCATAGATCAATAACAATTCAGAAAAAAAGCTTTTATTATATTATTAACCTGAATTTTTGGCTGCAGATTTTTCTCTAACCTGCTTGTCATAAAGTAATTCAAAAACTTTGCAGTTTCTTTGTATGACTCAGTTCCTTTAAGTTTGCATGATTTTATCCCAAGCCTTCTACAGACTTTCTTTCTGTCTCCCATTTCTCCATTCCCTAAAGTCTCAGTTCATCTACATGACTTCCCTTAAATAATTCTCCCTGCCTTTTCTTTTTTTTTTTTTTTTTTTTTTCAGTACGCGGGCCTCTTACCATTGTGGCCTCTTCTGTTGCGGAGCACAGGCTCCAGACGCGCAGGCTCAGCGGCCATGGCTCACGCAGGCCCAGCCGCTCCGCGGCATGTGGGATCCTCCCGGACCGGGGCACGAACCCACTGCGCCACCAGGGAAGCCCCCTGCCTTTTCTTAAATAATTCTCTCTAATACATTTTGACCCCAACACTCACAAATCAAAATTCAACTCACTCCTTTAGGATAGAGAAACCTTCAAACAATCAAAACTATTATTTCCTAGAATCATCCCAGTTAAGATTAATTTCCTTCTGCTGTGTCCATATCCCAGGCTAAAACTCTATTTGTTGAAATCTGCCCCTTTTTTGGTATTTTTTAGTTATATGTCTGTCTCTCCTCAGATAAGAAGACAGACATTGTTAGTTTCCTTTCTGTCCTCTCACTTTATCCAGTGGTTTGTACAGAATAAACGCTCAATACATATTACATAAATTTAAATATTTTCAGACAGTATTCTCTATAAGTAATGACATGGAGGAAATTTCAACTTTCTTAATATCAGAATATCCTCCCAAGAAGAGCTAGTCTTTGTCTAAGGAACACTTTGCTACACTCACCAGGATGAGGCACCCATCCACAGGGAACTTATTTGGAAAGACAACAGGTGATCTATAAATATTTTCTAAAGGGGGTTGGATCAGTCAGTTGCAGGCTTTGTGAGTGATTGGGGCATATGAACTTGAAAAAAGAGCTGAATTTCTTATGGCAAGAGAGTGGATTTGAGAGAAAGAGAATTCCATACTGAGAGATGAGGAGATGAGCTATCTTTCTGGGAAGAACAGAGATGTCTGATGGGCATTATTTCCCGTGTTGCTTGGTGCTGTCAATATACCTTTTCAACACACACCCCCCCCCCCATATGAAATTTTCAGTAAAATTCCATATTGCCTCCAAAGCACTGTGAAGTTCAAACAGGTTTGGGAGGGATGAGTTAATGGACTGAGACCTTCAAAATGGACACAGGGCAAGAACTGAATAGGTCAACCATATCTGGATTATATTTATATAATATTATACTTCTGTAAAATCCCGTGTTTCCAGAGTATGGAGACATAATAATTTAATATAATTATGGCCGTGATCTCGTTCTTTTCTCACTTTATGCCCCAAATCCTGTATTTGCCTAGGTATCATTATGACATAGCTACACATTTATGGAGAACCAGCAACAGATAGTATTGTATAGTATTAGTGGAAAAAAAAATAGTAGTGATAACAATACCTACTATTTTTACCAATAATATCTCCTACTGACCATATGCCAAGCACTGTTCTAAGTTTAATATCTCACTTAATCCTACCTATAGCCCAATATTATGAGTATTCCCATTTTACAGGCTTAGAGGCTTAGAGAGGTTGAGTAACTTGCCCATAGTCCCACGGCTAGTAAGAAACAAGGTCAGAGGTTAAGTCTGTTTGCATCTACTTTAATACAGATGTTCTCAACCAAAGTATTCACTGCTATTAAGGGATCCAAAGGTGTACAATGTATAAAACCCCTCCACCACCAAAATGCTTACAACTTATTTGGACAGATTAAGCAAATATTCCTCAAAAGATAACCCGAAATGGTTCGGATTTGAGTTTCCATTTTCATTTTCCAAAATGTAAAATAGAAAGATACTTGAGACTTAAACATTTTGATTGACTCAAAGTCCAAATTCAGCAAGTATTTTCAACCAAGTGTGATGGGTCTGACCATCTTGAGCCAAGAGGAACTCCAATTGACACTGTGATGAGCAGCACTAAGTAAGCCAAGTAGATTGGTTGCTTTGGTGAACCATGTATGGGCAACCCAAAAAAGTATCCAAAAATACTTCTAAAAAAACATTCTCTGGGTCTTTAAAAGAATCTCTACCTTATTTTCTTGGCCTTTTAATAAATCTCTCACTAGATTTAGAATACCTTTTTTCCCAAATGCCCATAAGCAAATACTATATATAGTCTAATATAATTTTTAATTCCCTCTGCTGTTCTGGGTTAAATGACTATGATGTTTTCAGTATTTCATTTTTAGGTAGTCCTAAATTATGAGCCAGTAAATTGTTGTGTTTCTACATTATGAAACTCTTAAGACAAACATCATAATTGTGTTTCTTCTCCTACTAAGAAACATCACAGTTTATTCTTGGGAACTATTTAGATGAAAGGAAATCTCTAGGAATTATGCAGAAGTGACATTAACACTGATGTTGTTCAAACAAGGGAACACCAGAAATTTTGATTGGGAATTAAAACAAGAATTGCTCTCTGGACAGACTTATAAATTATATAAATAAAAATTAATTTAAATAAGTATCAGATTTCTATGAGAACAAATAAGAAATTCAAAGTTAAAGTAAACATTAAATATTACTTCAGGATTAAAATAAAAGCCAATGATCTGAGATAAAGAGATGTCATTGTATACTGAATTTAAAAATAAATAATGCCCTCTTCTTCAATCTGTACCAATGTTAATTGCATGATGGAATTTAAATTTATGTGATAGATGTAAGTAAATTCACATTTTTTGTGCCTTTCCACTTTGTTCCATAAGCGAAAATGGTTTTCATCTGAAGGAAATAAAAGTACTAAAACATAATATTGAAGGATGTTATCTTTTAAATGAGAAATCTTAGTGGTTTATATTAGGTTCCCAATATGTTGGTTTAGTATATCATTAGTTACATGATTAGGTAGGGTTTTTTTTTGTTTGTTTGTTTTTTGCTGTACGCGGGCCTCTCACTGCTGTGGCCCCTCCCATTGCGGAGCACAGGCTCCAGACGTGCAGGCTCAGCGGCCATGGCTCACGGGCCCAGCCACTGCGCGGCATGTGGAATCCTCCCAGACGGGGGCACGAACCCGCGTCCCCTGCATCAGCAGGCGGACTCTCAACCACTGTGCCACCAGGGAAGCCCGGAGTTTTTTTTATGTACCCATTAGGCCAGTATGCCTTCTTTGGAGGTTAAGATACAAATTACCTAATTAAGTGTTACACTCCATGTAATAAAATCAAATATATGAAATCAATGCAGTACATAGTTATCCTGAATATTCCATTGCTTTTTTTTTTTATAGAAAGGACAATTTAGTAACCATTTGACTGTTATTCTATCAAATTCTGCTTTTTATACTTAATTTTAATCTAATTTATTTTTAAAATATACACTTTTATGTGGAAGACATGCACATTATATATGCATGTGAGAGAGAGAGGGGGATATCAGGATATTTTGAGATTTTATGGGTATGAAGAATTGAGAACAAATGGTTTGCTTTATGTTAACATGAGAACTGTTTTTCATCATTTATTTGAAAGAGAATTAGATATTTTATAAGTGGAATTCTTATTGTGATCTACTTCTGAGAAACAGTCTAGTTTTTGTCTCAGGCTCCTACCCCATTCTCATCATCATACCTTCTCCATTTATTTCTTGTTCCAAAACTGCATCAAATAGCTTTAAATGAAATCTTTGAGCCAATCACAACTGTGTACTTCTTGGTAAGGTACTTTGTAACACAATTCTGTTATAACTAATCAGTTTATCCAGAATGATCATCTTTTTAGTTATTAACTCCACAGATAAAGGTATACCTGCTTTATATCAGATTCTGTTCCAGATTCTGGAAATAGAGCAGTGTACCAAACATAAAAATCTTGGTTCTCATGCATCCTGATCTCTAATTGCAATTGTTTCCCTTGAGTTGGTAAAATAAGCAAGCCAAACCTGAATGCTCACTCCCAGTTACCAGGCTGGACCTAAGTGTGTCAACGTAAAGTAGATTTTAAGCTCTTCAAGGTCATTTGGAGGGCTTCTATTAATTTTGAAAATATATGGGAAGGGTTTAAGAAAACATTTGCTTTGTTTGGGTGGCTTAGAGACAGTAGGCTCCTGGCATAACAATGAAGAATGGTAAAAGGAACTCAGGGATCCTGACCCATTACTGAAGACCCAGAGTTAAAGAAATCTGGCAGCAGAGAACAAGGTGACTGGAACCAAAGGTTATAGAGAGAAATTGATGCCAATAACCACAAGAGAGATGTCTCCAGGAACAAAGTAGAAGTATGGGTTGGCTGTTCTAGCTCTATGAGATGGCCTCAGAGATATCAGGAAGGACTGGTTCTAACAGTGTGGAGAGAAGACTGAAAGCTCATCATGTTCTGGCCCCTAAAGCATGGAGATTAACCTTGTAAAACAATTACTGAGTATATATAGGGATGTGAAGTAAGACAACTATAGCTCTGGAACCTCAGCACATATTACCACTGTGAGCTGTGCAGGGTCCTTGACAAATGGGGCCTAACCAAATGGCAGGTAGTAGCCTCAGACTTCGCAGTTTTCTCAGCAACAAACTTTGGGAAGCAAGATATCCAAACCACATCACTTCTATATCAGCCAAGACCCTGAGTTTCTTGAACAATTCAGGAGGTAGGAAGAGACCTCTCCCTACAGTAGACTTCCTGCTAATAAGCACGTGTGGAGGTGCAGTGATGTACTGAAAAAGAAAATTATTACCAGACAATATCCGGGATATTGAAATAGTACCCTCAGGTTGAATTAAATTAATATCTAATCATATTTGTCATTCTTTTTTACATTCTTTATACTTGCCCTTAACATTCAGGATGAGAAAATTTAAACAAGAACAAAAACGCTTGAATTCTAAATTTGCAAGGCAACGTGTGATTTTAAACGGAAGGAGGTTTATAACAACTCTTCTTCCTGACCCTATAAATATAAATCAAGACAAAAAAAAAAAGCGAAAACAAACAAACAAAAATATGTGCTTCTTTCAGGCTGTACTCAACTTTCTGTTGCATTTTACAATGACTCCCCACTGTGCTATCCTCAGAGGTGATAAAGGAGAGATGCTTATTACCGGACTTTTCCTAACCTCCATCTTCTTATTCCCTTGGGTCCATATACCTGAAGGCTGTGATTGTGTCTTAACTGAAATAAAGCTTATATGGAATAACTAAGTTCAATAAGGAAGCTTAAACACAACCATACCACTTTTAGATAGAGTGGACAAAACGTTTGCTTCCAAGAACCTCTAAATGTCAGACAGGGAAGACCGTCTAAGATAAACTCTTTAACCCAGCTTTCATGACCCTGCAGGATCTGGTCCCACCTGCACCCCATTTCACTCAACCCCCCTGCACAGCCTTGACTTCAGGTACTTTGGTCTTCATTCAGGCCTTTATACACATCATGCTGCTTTACACTACAAAAACTTTCTCCACTTTATCACCTCTGCAAGAAAACTTCTTCCCTCTCCCTTCATTAGTTAACTCATCTTTCAGATCTTAAACCAACTGTTCCTAGAGACAGATCCAACCGCCTATTTCATGTTTTTATGGTGGGAGAACCTCCTGTTGCAGTTTCTATTTTGCACTGTGATTATATTTTAATGCCTACCCCCGCCCCAAGATTGTAAGTTCCAAGAGAGCTGCTAACTTCTCAGTTTTCTTACTTTCTGTTGTGTATCTATGCCTAGGACAAGGTAGATATTTAATTAATATTTACTCAGTGACTGAATGAATGAAGGAGGTGAACATCTTGATAACCTGTAATAATTGTGTCTACTATAACAAAATCTAATGTAAAGTGAATAAATGCAAATTCCAACATTTATATCCATAAAATCAACCACAAAAGCACAGAATGAGGTACATGAAACTTAAAAGCAGATCATACAAATGTATATTTCAGTATTCTACTTAATTACAATTTCCCTATGAATCAACAATATGACATGTTTACCTCAAAACAGAATCACTAGGAAGACAGTGCCCAAAAATCATAGAATAGATTTTCCCTTTATACTTCAAATTGATCAAACTGTATCAAGAAAACTGTGGAATACTATTTTTATAGGAATGCAAATAAATTGGAGCATATTCAGAGAAAAGAAATTGCCATGATGAGATTGGGAAGCCACTACAATGACTGAAAAGAGCTATTTTGTATTTGCTTATTCGTTCATTCACTCATTTAATTCATTCAATGAATATGATTGAGTATATCATACCAAGAGGAAATCTGGGCAGTTGAACGCACAAGCGAAATAGACAATGATCCCTGCCTCGTGTAGCTTACATTCTTTAAGGAATGATAAACAATAAATATAATAAAGAAGTAAATCATCTAGTATATTAGAAGGTGATAAGCACTATGGGGAAAAATGTTGAATGATTAAAGGGGATCTGGGCGCTAGGGTGGAAAGAGAAGGAGCTAACAGAAACATTAATACTGTAATGAGTGTTGGACTTATCGAGTGGTGATACTTGATCAAAGAATACAAGAAAGTAAGGGATATAAGATATTCCCCCCAAATGAATGTCTGGGGGAAAATGTTTGAGGCAGAAAAACCACTCAAGTGAATGCCCTACTTCAAGATGGATATTGCATGGCATGTTGGAGGGACAACAAGCCAGTGTGGCTGAGGCAGAGTGAGTCAGTGGAAGAGTGCAGGAGAGGTGACCTGAGAAGCAGAGGAGGCCAGGTCAAGGCCTTGAAAGACATGGCATGGGTATTGGTGTTTACTCTAACATGAGTAGCCAAATGAGACTGGATAAAATTGTGTATATTAAAATGAACCAAACTGCAGAAATTATAAAATGGCAAAATTTAACTCTATTTTAATAGTATTACTAAGAATTAACAACATAAAAAATAGAATGGGCAATCTCATCATGGACAAAATTATTTTTTTAATTCATCACTTTATTAAAATGGATCTTGAATGTACATGCTTTAATTCATGTCCATTCTATTGATAGAAAAATGGAGACAGAAGACAAGAAATACAAGTGATATGAGAGTTCAAGACCTCATAAATCTTTTTGTTTGTTTTGCTTTATTTTATTTTAATTTTTTAAACATCTTTATTGGAGTATAATTGCTTTACAATGTTGTGTTAGTTTCTGCTTTAGAACAAAGTGAATCAGCTATGCATATACATATATCCCCATATCTCCTCCCTCTTGCATCTCCCTCCCACCCTCCCTATCCCACCCCTCTAGGTGGTCACAAAGTACTGAGCTGATCTCCCTGTGCTATGCAGCTGCTTCCGACTAGCTACCTATTTTACATTTGGTAGTGTATACAAGTGCATGCCACTCTCTCACTTCGTCCCACCTTACCCTTCCCCCTCCCCGTAAGACCTCATAAATCTTATTTCCATTTTCATTTTATCACATTCCAATGCAGATGGTCTCTCATGGTCCATCAGAACTTAGGGAAAAGTCCCCAAATAAAAGAATTTTAGTGCAGTTAGCATGTTTTAAATAATATACAACAATGTTTTAAAATATCATATTAAAATATAATCATATGATTATAACACAAGCATATATAAAGTATATTTGTACATATAAAATATAAATATATAAATATTCGATACTGTAAAGAACTATTAGTATATAATGTAATACTTTAAACATTATATCACAAACATTGTGAACGTATATCTTTCAAAACAACACAACTTACTTCTTACCATTTTTATCATCCAGTAGCATTTCCTGTTATATAATGAAAACAGTAAGATTTCTGGGGCATATATTCCTTCCTCATTCAGGAGATTTTAAAAAGTGAGATTTTAAAAATTATCCTTTAAAAATTTGTTAAATTATTTTTCAGTGCTCCATAATTTTTGTTGCTTTTTTTAGTGGAAAATAACTAGAGGAATTTAAGTTGACAAAAATGCACCTCAACAGTACACTATTCTACTTTTTAAAAATAAAGCTACTCTGTTTATTTAAGCAGTGCATCCATCCTGCAAATACTTTATAAGGGAAACAATATACAAAGAAAGAAACCACACACACACACACACACACACACACACACACACACACACACACATACACCCTTTCCTAAAAATGTTTCCATTACTCCTCAGAAGTCACCAAATGGCAAACCTAAATGATTAGACTAACTCATCCAGCTCACTAGTCAATTTAGGAAGAAAAAGGAGGTCTACAGAGTGAAGTAAGTGGACAGATTGAAGAACGAGGAGGGGGGTAATGTTTTCTGGAAGTAGCTCTTAGAAATCCTGTTCACAGCCTGGAACCGCATAAATTTTCTCTGCATATGTTATTGCTACCTTGGGGGCCATGAGAGCATATGCATTTTGGGTTTAAAAAAATAGATACATGTACATGAATATGTGTGTTTAATGCATAAATATTATGATGACTTTTCTTTCATGGGACTCTGTAGTCCCTTCAGACTGTACTATAGTATGTACAGTAAATAAACAGTAATCCATTGAGAATGCATATATTTTTTGAGAAAACACAAGGTAGGGGTGAAAAAGGGCTGAATATTATTGCTCAATTTAGAATATCTCAGAAGTGAAAAATTATGAAGCAAAATAAACTCAGCAAGACAATACAGACATTTGGCGGTAACACTGACTCCAGCAGAAGAATCAATATGAATATATAAACTGGAACAAAGAATCTTGAAAAAGCAAGAAAATCACACTTATGCCTTAGTGTAACAGCTAGAAAAAATTTTAAAGCAAACTAACATATTGTTAAAACGCATTATGTAGCATGATTAGAAAAATATAACTGCTGGTCAGGTGACTTTAATAAAGCCAGTAAGTTTAGTTACTTGAACACCTGTAGGTTATTATTATGAAAAGAATGTTATCATTTGAGTATAAATTCAGCCCATGATGTATTTTGTTTTTCAGAGAAGATATATATTCAATGTACTTAGTCTTAGTATTCTTTGTATATGTGATAGAACAGGATGATAAAAGCAAATGATTATAATATATTTGGTTTCCCAGTAAGTTCCCTCAAACACAGAATGACAAATCTAATATGAATCCCCAGAAATTCAGTTACTTCTAAGCTTCAGTATTCTGGAATACATAAAATAAATACATGATCAATGAAATGAAATATGACAAAATGTTTCATATTGATGTTTTCTTCTTTCAAAAAATGCTTTTTTGGTTAATGCCCCAAGTCACTTTTTCCATACATTTTCTTTTTCACAATGTATAGATTTCCTAGTTCTGATCTCAAGTTCAGGGAGCCTGGGGAGAAGTGGGAGATTTCTTCAAACCAGGGCTGTTCCTCAGCCTTTCACATGAGAAAATTGTTAGAAGCATTAAAGTATTTCTGACTATGCTGCATTCCTTTGTTCAGAGTGAGTTTTGGGAACACATCCTTTTCTCATTATATTTCCATAAAATATATTTGATCTATTCTATTCTTAGAATACCTCTGATGTGGTCTGTGAGTGGAGCACAGTATAAAAATATTTCTTTTTTATATGAGACAAAATGTTTCCATTTCTTAGACACATAAAAAAAAATCCGACTATATAGCACTCTAAGAAAGTAAAACTTGTTCAGTACATTTTCGTAGTGCTCAAAACAGACCACAAAGGCCCCCTATTCCTCTATTGTAGTTCAGAACCTCACCCAAGGCATGGAGCCCTCTGCAGAACAAAAGGAAATCAGGAAGAAAAAGGGGAGCCAGGAGGACTGGGAAAGATCTTGGATAACTCAACTAAGAAAGCAAGTTTATATTTAGAAGAAACAAAAGAAGTTAACCCTCTTTCTCTAAGACTAAATGAGTTTGACTAAATTTGTATCAGGAACAAACACATCATCAAAATTTTTAATAGTTTAATGTGAATAGTTAACATTTCCTACTGGTGGTGAATAGTTTAAATGTTTGCTCAATTAATTCAATTTAGAAACCACTAGAAGCCAAACAAGTCTTTCTTGCAGTTTTCTACCACGCACCCAGGGTACACAGCACCAGGCCACACATCTACAACCTGGCCTAGTTGACCTGTTTATTATTCCAGTAGCAAACAATTTTTTGAGAACATTTTCTTCAGAAGACTTGTCTCTGGCATTCCCTTATAAGAGAACAACTACTTAAATCCAGTTGTGTCGGGGACAAATGAAACTAAAAGTTAATCCTGAAGGATTGCCACCCACAAACTCAGTCCAAAACCAAAGACATAGAAGAAATCTACTGCTAACTCTCTTTGATTACTCATGTTATTGTGTATTTATAATTTTTATGGTTAACATAAGCAATATAAGGGCAAGAATTTGGTCTCTCTTATCACAGTGTCTAGCATATCTAGAACAGTGCATGATACACAGCAGTTACTCAATAAATATTTGCCAAAAATATGAATAAATGGATGAGTAGGGAAAATGGACCTCATTCTCTGTTCATTTTATTGCTAAAAAGGAAATATACAAAGTGACAATAATTGGCCCAGTTAAACTGAGAACTTGCTGATTGTCCAAGAAGACCTTATCCTTCCCAGATGAGATAGCTGACTATATATTTGGGAAACAATTGCTCCTTGCAAAAGATACTATCATTACAGACATGTCTGAATTCTTTTTATAAGAGATAAGTGCAATGTTCCAAAAATTCTAAATATTTCTGTACTGGAGTGAAATACTGAAGAGTGCTGCATTCTTAAGCTTTTATACAGCCTCCAGTGTTAAATCCCCCTACAGATTTAGCACTATCAATATTACTGCTATTGATATTGAACCAACATAAGCAGACATATGTACAATCAGTTTTGCTGTAATGGGTTATATGCAAAAATCATGCAATAAAAACAACAGGACTTATGGGGAAAATGATTTGGGGGTACAACACTCAGAAACTTTTGTCAGTGACTCATTAAAGAAAAAGAAACCTAATAAAAATGGTAGCATAGTTTTACATATGATGTATGTTTAAGAAATACATAAATACTACAGTAAATGTCACTTTATCTTGAAAAAGACCTGAAGGTTGCTTATGCTGGTGGCCTCAGAAGGGTTTAGCTCATGTCTTACTGTGAAGGGGGGAGAGGAGAGCCACATGAAATTAGACAGAAAGTTGTAATACTAGGTGTGGAAAGGTGTGGCTCATAACTCATAAGATGAACAAGGTAGCTGGTGAATATTTGACGTACGTGCATGTGTGTATTTTGTGTATCTCCATGCAGTTCGATTCTACTGTGTGCAGTTTTCAACGCTCATTCACCTTGTGTTTCTTGTAGACAAAATTGTGCATAAGTAAGTTCAAAATTTGCATTATGTAAATTGTTCTCTAATATATTAATCATGTTGGAACAAATTCATGTTTTCAAAAAGAGTGTTATAGCAGAAATCCCTCTATCATCTTCCAACAGAATGAAAGAAAAACTATAACATAAATCTCAGCCCAATCAACACAGGACCATGCTAGCACAGTTTGCATCTGACTTTTACACCCTAAATAAAATTTGTTTTATCTACATTTTAAACTTCTTAAGAGCAATAGATAATAGCATATTCAGGAGTTCTTTCTCCAACTGCTTTTAATGTAATAGGATTCAAGAAATATTGTTTGGTGAAAAAGCCAGAAGAACCATTGCAATATACCACTCCAAGTATGTAGTCTTTAACTGCTCAGGTAGCAGAGATAAAGTGTAGAAATTATAGTATAAGGAAAACACAATGTAAGGTCATTGTGGTTTTAAATGGAGTTTGGCATTTGAGACCTCAAAATTGATAGGCCCACATGTGCATCTAGTAAATTACACCACAGCTACTCATTCAATAAAACATAGGAGATGTTAAATTTCTATGATCCTACATAACATTGAAATATACTAAATCATAATTTTGAGGTTCTCTTGAAAATTGAGTAATTTAGCCCAATATTTTTGCTTCTCTGTTGGCTATAAGTTAAATGGATATATAGATTTTTTTGATATACAGTTTCACTGGTTATTTGGACTCTTTAAGGATAGATCAGCAGTGGATTGCACAAGAATTAACTGTTTATTGAATACCACCAATATGTGAATCACTGTTCAAAACCATACTCAGTATATTGTTTCAAAATCTGCTGCTCCTTTTATATTACCTATTTCCGTTAATCATTTAGCTAATTAACAAATCAAATCTCACTTCCTGTATTGATATTTGTTGGCTGTATTTGTAACTGTTGCTTAAACAACAAGTTTATTTTTTCTTTCCTCCACAAGTTCTGTGCAAGTCAGCTGGCGTCACTTTTCTGCTTTGTCATTAACCTCACTCCAAGACTGAAAATAATAGAGCTATCACTATCTGGAATATAGCTGGTCACAATGACAAGGCAAAATCACGCCTCTTACAGTTTTTGCCCAGGAATAACACTTCTCTGCTCACATTTCATTGGTGGAAACATGTCATGTGGCCACCCCTATTTCCACGTTGGGAGGGAATCTACTCTTCTGCTGGGGGCTGTGAAGGTGAGAATGCTAAATTATTTGTGCAAAGTCATAGTAACGTTCATAAACTTAATGTTCGCTAAAGTCCTTTGCCTTTATTAAATTCTATGGTTATTTTTTAAAAGGGCACTTTGCAGGTAATATATGAGATTTTTGAAATTAGTTGGATTATTTAGTTCGGAAAATTTTCTAATATGAAATTGATATTAAAGAAATGGACTATATCTTATCCTTCAAAGATCCATTATTAATCATGGTAAAAATTTCAGGAGATTAAAACCTGACACAAACTATCCAACCAGGATTTTAACGGTTAAAAGTGAAAAAAAGATTTTTTGTTTTGGTGTTGAATGCTATTTAGATAACACAAAAACACATGACCTAAATTATTTCAGTGGTCATAGGAACTGTGCAGGATAAAAGAAAAGAAATATGTTTAGAAACTTGTAAATGTTAGGAAAGTTTTATAATCATTAAATAGCTACGGTCTGATGTTAGCGGAAAAACACTGTATGATCTCCATTACCATGCCCTCATTCTAAATGTGCAAGCTCACATGTCAGCCGTGGACTTGCCATGCCTGGTTAGATTTGTCTTCTTCAGTTACCACTCAGTTACTAACATAACCAGGCTCAGTGCCTCCTCCGCAGCATGGCTTGGCTGTCCCATGTAAAAGTGATCTGGTTTGTTTAAACAGAATATTTTCTTACTGTTCTCTTTGTTACTATATATCATAGCAGAGAGCTTCGAGTTAATAAACCAGCATTTCACCACTGCCCACATGTCAAAATAGGTCACAGAACCTTCAAGGGAACATCAAATCAAAAGGTCAGTAATATCACCATAGTTTGCACCATACATTTTAGAGTATAACCACTCTGCCTTTTGGTTCACTGCCAATATATTCTGCCTTCTGTTAGTCTCATATTCATTGAATATTGATCGTCTCACTCCAACTTGATTAAAAACCTCTTTAGCCCAGAGACCAAGCTGTGCACTTCTTTGCATCAACTACCATACCTAATGTAGTACTGAACACATAGCAAGTCCCTCGGAACTTCTTTGTCCTGGTGACATCTATTTAAAATGCAGGGAGGACAGAGGACTTATATTTCTTCATTCAAAAAAAATTTTTTTTTAAGCAGCTGCCACACAGCCTGGACTGTATAAAGTTTTGGTAAACAACTGAAAACAAGCTACAGACCTCAGAGCAGTAGTTCTCAATCAGGGTCAGTTTTGCCTCCTAGGGGATATTTGGCAATGTCTGGATATCGTTTTGGTTTTCACAGTTGAGGCAGGGGTGCTGCTGGCATCTAGCCGGTAGAGGCGAAGAACGCTGCTAAACATCTTGCGATGCAAAGGACAGCCCCCCACAAGAAAGAATTATCGAGCCCCAAATGTCAATTTGCCCAAGTTGAGATCCTGCCCTACAGTTTAATGGGTAATGTATAGTGTAATGTTTTTCAGAGAATGAAAAACAATTTTAATACAAACTTGCTAATAATGATATCTTCTTTCGCCACTATTCTCAAAGGCAATGAGGTCAATATTTGTATCTCATTAAACAATGTAACATTGATAATGATAAATTCAGATACAGACACATGACAACAACTATATAAAGGAGTGACTAAGAAGACTTTTGTTATTGAGAAGACTTTTGAGGATGGAGATATAAACAGTTGTTTCCATAACTTTCTTAGACTAGAAGTAGCATTTCCTCATTAACAGAAATAAAGAAGATAATAATAGGCAAGGTTAAGTTTAGAAAATCTATGTTTATACTCCAATTGTATTTCTGATACCCCGGTAACTGCCAGGGCTACTCCACAACTTGAGATCTAGTTAAGACTGGCTAAGGCTCAACTTCTTTTTACTCAAGGGTCTTGAGTAGAAAAATAATGTCCAATAATTTCTTATGTAATAATAAATATGTAATACAATAATAATATTTCAAATAAATAAGAAGTATCCAGTTTATATGCAAAGATTTTTTTTAATCAGGTAAAGATGAATCATAATAGGGCAGAACCATTGGAATTTTGCAGCCTTTCTTGCTAGTACTCCAAAGGTCAGATTTAAAAAGTTGTGCTCAGTAATTTAATGCAAATTTGCATTTGTTTAACAGTAAAATCTTCACTATTAGAGGGGTAGCCTAGAGTTGGGGAACCTCCTGGGCACAACCTAATTGTATCTAACCTTACTGGGCAATTGCCAAAAAGCAATGCCCCTTCATTTCTATTACTGCAAAACTTCAATGAAGTGTTAACTCTCTATGTCCATCAGACCCTCAAATAATTACAGTAGTAAAAAGTTTAAGTATATCCATCACACCTATTTCCTACATGAAAGCTCCTAAGTCTAAGAAACCTAGTAATCTTTGTGTGTTGTCGTTTCTGTCTCTCTCTCTCTCCCCCCTCTCCTTTGCACGTCTGTGTGTGTGTGTGTGTGTGTGTGTGTGTGTGTGTGTATGTGTGTGTCTGTTTCTTGGAGAATACAGACACAGGGCACATCTTTCTCTTTGTATTGTTTTCTTTTCTACCTCACCTAGGGTTGAATTAGCAAACTCCTCATCTCTCCATCTTTGTATTTGTTAATCTATTATTACATTTTACCCTGAGTCTTTTTTTGTTGTGTAGCTATATGTCTCTTTCACTCAATTGACCATTCTTAAAAACTAAACAGATGTTTTCCTTATTTTTGAAATTGAATTATTTTATATTTCATTTTAAATGTTTATGCATTCATTCACTTAATCATTTAACACATAATTATTGAATACCTATTGTATTCCTGGTTTATGTTGGAATTTGGAATATGACAAGTAATAAAAACTAGATTTTCCATACCCTCACTGTGTATTATAGTCTTTGGAGAAGACAGACAAGTAACCTGGCAATGATATTTCAGTGTGATAAGCTCTCTGATAGCGGAAGTGGAGTTCCATGAGAACATGTAGAAGAGGCAACTAAGTCAGTCCTAAAGGGGTTGAGACTTGAGGAAACATGCCAGAGGTTCTGAAATCTAGACTTACATATGAGGAATTAACCTAAATTACCTTTCTGGGCAATGGAAGAATAATGGCTATGCCGAGTGGTGGAAGCAGCAGCATAGCACAGGGAGGTGAGCTCGGTGTTTTGAGATGACCTAGAGAGGTGGGATAGGGACGGTGGGAGAGAGGCTCAAGAGGGAGGGAATATGGGGACATGTGTATGCATATAGCTGATTCACTTTGTTGTACAACAGAAACTAACACAGCATTGTGAAGCAATTATACTCCAATAAAGATGTATTAAAAGAAAAGTATCACTCACTTTTCCGTACAGGACTACAGTGGAGGCAGGATTGGAAGCAAAGAGACCAGCCAGGAGACTGTTGCAATTGTCCCTTGAAGAGGTGAAGTTGGCTTGCAATAGAAGAGAGACAGAAGAAATTGAAAGTTTATTGTTAGTTGGAGATGAGGATGGGAGAGCCAAGGCCGATTCCACGGTTTCTGACTTGGTCAATTAGTAGATGATGGTACCATTCCTTGAGCTAGAGAGCACAGGAGAAGCAGGAATACAGAAGGCTGAGGGGCAGAAGCTGGAAAAAGAATAGGATGAGTTCAGTTTAGACCACATTCTATTTGAGTTACCTAACAGACTTCTTCATGGAGGCACCCAGGCGGAAGTTGGCTACATAGCCTGAAACACAACAGAGAATCAGGTACAGTAGATAAACTTTGGAGATGAGATTTTTTTTTCTTAATGGATAAATACATTGTGCATATATTAAGCTAATTCCTTCTAATATAGATTGAGAAGTAAAGAACCTCTTGTCCAGTCCTTGATATGCATCTTCAAAGGCTCTGGGCATTTTTGTCTGATCACCATACACTTGAGTTCCTTATTAGTGTCATTGTCAAAAGGCTGAATCAAAATAATTTTATTAATCTCTTACATTTGTATAGTCCTTCACAGTTTACTACAGTCCTTTCCCATACTGCTCTGGACAAAGTCTCAAGTCTGTGAGCTGGCATTGGAGAAGCAGCCTGGGGCCAGGAAACCAGGACAGAACCACAGACCAGGAGTTCTAATGAGGTTGCTGCAAGTATTTATTCTGGGGTCACAGCCAGTGTTCAGAACCAGAAGTCACAGAGTTAACCAAGCCAAGGCCCAATATCCAAGCCAAGAGCCAGAGCCAAGGCCATGGGCAGAGCCAAGAAGCAGTCACAGGATTAGCACATCAGAACAAGCCCCAGAACTGCTGTTGAACCCATGGTCCTCCCTTAGGCCCTGTGTCCTTTGGAGGCATTCTCTCTCCACAGAATGGCACTCTCAGAGGTAAGCAATCCAAGAGGTGGGAATAGAGCACCTGAGGATTTCCTCTGCCTTTATAGGAACTTTGCTTTGGAGAGCGCTCTTACTACCTAAAGCATCTTAGGCACAGTCTGCACTTTCTTTTAAGACAGGTAAGGTTATTTTTTAAAGATCAACTTTGAGTATTATTTATGAATTTATGAAAACCCCTGAATATAAACAATCATTTTTTACATTAAATTAAAATCAATAAGAAAAAGAATGCAGTGATTCCAAATTCAACTGGATTTCTTTCAAAGAATCTTATAAACAGAAAATCCCTTTTTCTACTTGGAATACTTTCCTATGACATCCTATGATAGGTCTTCCTTCATTCACCCTCTTTTATGGACCTTCAGTCATAATCCTTAGATTATTTTCTTTTCTCTTTTTCAGTTTTGATGGAGCCAAAAGACCCTAAGATCTACCCAGGTAAAAAAAAAAAAAACTAAACTTTTATAAACCTGTATTCTTAGAAATTTAGGAAACACATTGAAAAATACAAATACATTTGTACTGTCTTTTTAAATACAATTTTGAACCGATAATACATTCCTATGGCTCAACAATTTTAAAAGTACATTTAAAAAATATACAGTGAAGTTTTCCTTCCCAGATCAGTCCCTCCTGCATTTTTCGTTGCACACCCATAAACACACCCAGTTGTCATGCATTTCTTGCTATCCCTTCAGAGCTTTGTAAAAGTACAAACAGGTATATGTTCTCATGTCTCCTCTTTCTAAGCAAAACATAGCTCCCTATTGCTCTGAACCTTGCTTTTTTTCCATGTAAGTATGTACAGAGATTTCCCATTTCTTTTTTGAGTTGCAAAGTATTCTATTGTATGCATTCTATTGTATAGGTGTCCCTTAGTTTATTTAATCAGTCTTTTATTTGAGACAATTTACATAGATACTTAGCTCGTTCCTTTACTATTACTATATAGCGATGAATAATCTGTTTATACATCATTTTGAATATATGCAAGAACATCCATAGGAAAAATTACCAGAAGTGAATTTGATGAATTAGGAGATATTTGCATTAATGATTTTAATGGATACAGCAAAATAGCCTTCTGCAGTGTCATGCAAATATCCACTTTCCTACAGCCTCACCAGCAGGTACTTTTAACAAACAGACTTTTGAAAACCCTAAGTGAAAAACTATGGTTCTCTATATAGTTTAATTAATTTTTCTCTTGTTGTGGGTGTTATCAAGCATCTTGTCATATATTTAAAGAGCCAAAGATGTTATTTCCTTTTCATAATCTTTGTCTATATTTCTTTTAAATTGTTGGTATTTTCTAATCATTGATATCTAGAATACCTTTATGACACCAGTCCCTTTTCTACAATGTGAGTTTGAGAGTACTTCTCCCGAGTTTTGTTTATCTTTTGACTTTTATATATTGTTTTTGGCCATGAAAGATTTTAAAATTCTTATGTGTCAATTTACTTATCTGTATTTGGCTTCTAGAATATCAATAAAATAAAACACATGAGTACCTCAACAGTTTAAAATATATCTCTTTCCCCAATTTAGCATCATACTTATTGGAATATACCAGATGTAGGAACAAAACAAGAATGTTTAATATCAACAGTATGATTAAGGTTCAATGAATGGTACTGACACACAGAAATGAAAAAGAGGATAAAAACTGAGGCAAAAACATACCTAGACATAACCCCCAAAGTTTGCAGGACCCATATAAAGAAATCTTATAAATGCTACTGAAGGACAAAAAAGAATTCTTGAACTAATGAAAAGACACATCATTACCTTGGACTAGAAGACCCAACATCATAAAACACCAATTTTCCATAAGTTAACTCATACATTTTATGTACCATCCTCCAAAAATAACTCACTGGGTCTTCCTGTGTTTGTTTATGTTTGTTTGTTTTGTTTTTCTTGTTTTGTTTTTAAAACTAGGCAAGATAATTATAAAATCCAAATAGAAAAACAAATACATAAGAATATCCAGGAAAAACCTGATTCAGAAGAATAAAGGTAAATTAGCTCTACAATACATTAAAGTATATTCTAAATCCTCAATAATTAAATTAGTACATTAGGATCACATGAATATCAACAGACCAGTAAAAAATTATAATAAATCCCACAATATTCAATATATACAGAAATTTAGTTTATGATAAAGATGACATCTCAAATCAATGGGTAAAGGTGAACTACTCCATTAATACTGCTGGGACACCTGGATAATCATCTAAAACGAAATGTTGGATCCATACTTCATACATTCCAAGCACCCGGTAAATTCAAAATGAACCAACATTAAGAGAGAGAGAGAAGCAAGGAAGAAAGAAAAGAAAAGAGAGAAAGGAAGGAAGGGAGGAATGAAGGAGGGGAGGGAGGGAAGGAGGACTAAAGCCCTAGGTGAACCTTGAGATGGGGCAAACTTCTAACTATCAGGCAAATATACATTTTAGTATTTTTATATGTTCTGTGTAATTCCAAAACCTTGTGAAATTTTTTTCTTGGATAATAAAGTAACAGGCTGTGTCAAACCTCAAGCAGAGGTTTTTGAGAAAAAACTGAATAATCTCTTTTCTTTAAAGCAAAAAGATATGTATGAGAATATCAGAGGACTATAAACACAGAGAGGGAATGGGATTTTAAAGGCCTCTGGTTGAAATACAAAAATTTTTTTTAAATTCTGAGCAATCTTTCAAGTTAAGTATGTTAAGCCCTTGTATATTTTTAAAAAGAACATGGATTATAGTGATTTATAGTCAGAAGACACAGGTTTGAGTTCCTTCTCTTACCAACCATGTGACCTTAGGGAAATTTCTTAATTTTTCTGAAATTTAGTTTTCTAATTAACAAATGAAATTAATGGGATAATTCTTGTCAAAGTCAGCAAGTTATTGTTTTGATCAAATAATATAATCTGAAAATACTTCATAGTCTATAAAATCTACTCCATAATATGTAAAAACTAAATTTTCATTGTTACTTAATATGTTATATATCTAAGCACAACAGATATATATTTATTTTAATATAAGAAATTCAGATTAAGCATATGAAGATACTCTATACAGCATCCTAGCAGTCTTGGGGTTTACAGAGTAGAAGTTAAAGTAAGTTTATTACTGTCTATGAAATGCCACTTTATTGATTTGAACATTATTATTTAAAATTAAACTGGATGAATATGTAGACAAATCATTATTCCAAATGGCATGTCGATGGATAGAAGCGGCAGCAGGTACCACGAGGTACTGAAGCAGAGGCATTTCCCTGATGCCCATCACTGAAGCCAGTTCACATAGGGGGGCACACAAATAGAGAGTCTTTGTGGGAGCACCTAAGCTACAGAAGAAGCAAAGAAGGCAGCCATCTCTCTATTCATTCTGAACTGCCACCCCTGTGACCAAGCCTCTCCATCAAAAGCTTGTAAAGGGTCATGCTAATGGCAAAACAGAAAATGATGGCCTCTTTTCCCCTCTGGGTTTTAGTAACATAGAGGATGAAACTCTCAGACACAATGTGTGTTGCATCCTGACAAGAAAAAAAAAACATTTTCAAATAAGGATACTGGGAAGAGGGAGTAGCTTTGGTTTTAATCTGGAATCTTAACTCTAAATAGGCAGGCAGGGCCAATTCAGTCCAGGAAGCCCTACATAACAGTATCCAGGTGGGCTCTTTATTTCTGAAAAAGAAAATGACTTGCTGAGAATGATTAGTCCCACCATCTGAGATGAAAAATGTATATAGTTTACTCTATATACTTCCATGCTTAAATGACAGATATTGTCTTCTGATCCCATTGTCTGTTCTCAAGAACAAAATAAATAAAAAATAAAAAGCAAGCACTTCCCTTCCCCTACCCACCACCCCTCCCAAAAAAGAAAATCTTCTGTGATCAAAAAAAATTTTTTCACCAAACTAGTCTAAATCTTTTCATTATGTTGCTCAGTTTACATACCACAGAGTTTGCTCTTTTCTCTAAGGTCCACATAATTAATTTTTGAAAATTCTTCTCCAGTGTTTATTTATTGGCCCAAAGGATGGCTTTTAATCAATTGCATTATTTGAGTAATCGTCAGCAAAATTCTATATGGGACTAAACTTCCCTGACTGTGCTTTATAGATTGTTCATGCCTATTTCCACCTAGAATGATTAGGTATAGCTCTAACCTGAGGGCTCTGCCTCTTGGTTCCACCTACTGCCAGGGGTATGCTGGAGTCAGCTTTCACCACTTGCCAGAGCTGATAATGTCCATCTCTTCCCAGCCCTGAAACGAGTGACATCATGGTGGTAGCTTGAAGTTGGCCATGGCACAGATATTTACACCATGGAAATTGGTAAAAACTAAAAGCCAACTCCCCCCACTCAAGAAAGTCAGTCATTAGTCATTTTCCTAGCATACCCAACTATCACTATGTTCTTTCCTGGGGAGCACTGTTCTCTGACCAGTATATAAAAGAGGAACATTAAATATTTTGACAGGATGATTTGCATCCTACTTGCAATAAAAACTGAAAATGAGTGCCTACTGACACCAAAACACAGAAGTCATATTGAGCCAGGTATAAAACCATTTGACATACCCCAGAAGCAGGACCTTGAGCTGTTACATATATAATCACTTTATGGCACTATTGGGAACCTATTCTTGAAAGGCATTCATATTTCTTGCTGGTACAAACTGATTCCAGTCTTTTTGTAGTGAGTATTTTTGTTTGTTTGTTTGTTTGTTCTTTACTTCTCCCATTGCACTAAGATCACCAGGGTTCAGTGGCAACTTACTGAGGCTGAATTCAATAGGCTGAATGAGTACCGCCAGCTATAAGAAGGTATCATAGTGTGACTATTTTCCATGCTCCACTATTTGCAGCAAACCAAAAATTCAAATAAGTTGCAAGATTTAGAGTGTGGAAGATGAGGAGATGTAGGGGAGGGACAGCTGCTGTTCAATGATCAAGTCATGAATTAGGAACCATTGCTTTGGGGCAACAGTATAGGGGGAACGTTGGTACAAAAAGGATTCTACTTTTCCCATACCTTACCTCCTTTCTCTGCTTACAGCAAATATGATTTTTGGCAAATATGGTGGTGGGATGGCCCAAAACACTTTTCCTCCCAGATGCCAGACAATTTGAAATCTTCTTTCAACAGATGTCCTACAGCATTTGTTGTGAGATGAATTGCATCCCCCCCTAAAATTCTTATGTGGAGCCTTAGCCACCAGAAGCACCTCAGAATGTGACTATTTGAAAAGAAGACCTTTGATGAGATAATTAGGTTAAAATGGGTTGTTAGTGTGAACCCTAATCCAATATGACTGGTCTCCTTGTAAGAACAGGGGATTAAGATACAGACAACAACACACAGAGGCACCATGTGAAAGACAACAGAAGAAGACAGCCATTTGCAAGCCAAGGAGACAGGCCTCAGAATAAACAACCTTGCTGACACCTTGATCTTGGACCTGTAGCCTCTAGAACTGTGAGAAAATGTTTTTTTAGTTTAAGCCATCCAGTCTGTGGTACTTTGTTATGGTAACCCTAGCAATCTAATACAGCATTCCTCATTATTATGAACTGAATTTTGTACTGCCCCTAAATTCATATGTTGAAGCTTTAACCCCCAATGTGACTATATTTGGAGATAGGACCTTTACAGAGATAATTAAGTTTAAATGAAGTCCTAAGGATAAGGTCCTAATCTGAAAGAACTGGTGTCATAAGAAGATAAATAAACACCAGAAATTTCTCTTTTCCCACAGAGGAAAAGCTATGTGAGGACACAGCAAGGAGAAGTTGTCCTTCCATCCTCCAGAGATGTAACAACATAAATTTCTTTTATTTAAACCACCAGTATGTGACATTTTGTTATGGCAGCCTATGCAGATTGATACACTTTGTATAAGAATCATAGTGCCCTGGTATCTCTGTATTAGTATCTTCCTTTGTATGTTTCACTGCTGCATTATTAAATGATGTAGTTACCTGTGAGGCTAAATTCAAAATGGAATCTCAGAAGAAAATAATGCCAGTTTGTTTTTCTAAAACTTCAAGTATATTTTAAATAAGAAATGAGTAAGAAAAAAGTTACATATAATACTTTACTACCCTATGGTTTTGGGCTTCTAAAAGGCTTCGCTCCTAAAATTAGAAACAAATTAGAGAGATATTTAGTTACTGGTAGACAGTGACCCTAAAAGAGGCTACCTATTCTGCTCATGGGGCATAATTCTTCACTTAAGTCACCCAGAAACACAGTTATTTAGGAGGAAACATGAACAACTTCTTGACCACTAGGTTACCATGTGGTCTACCAGTATCAGAGTCATCCAAATGCATGATGAGTTCCTGTGACGTCCCCTTAGGCTCTGCATTCTGGAAGACCCCCAACTGACTCAGCGCCTAGCACTGCAGAGGAAAGTGGAAATAGATCTGTACTGTTTCTTCTTAGTCTTTCCATACTTATCCTCCATCCTTTTCAATCCTGCTCTGTACTTTGGGAAGTGACCAGAATGGGTGGCATCAACAAATTACGTTTGCTCTGCAGCTTCTGTATGGGTTTACCAGCAGAGTATCCAAGGACTAGAGGAGACTGGGGCTAAGGTATTTATTGCCCCGGCTGCCCTCTTTGCCTTCCCTTCCCTTCAGATCCCTGAGTATTGATTTTGTTACTCTATTGCAGATCACAGTTCCAGTCAGCAGCCAAGAAAAAAAAAAAATTGTTCTGAAGAACTTAGGGGCAGGACAGGAATAAAGATGCAGACGTAGAGAATGGACTTGAGGACATGGGGAGGGGGAAGGGTAAGCTGGGACGAGGTAAGAGAGTGCCATGGACATATATACACTACCAAATGTAAAATAGCTAGCTAGTGGGAAGCAGCCGCATAGCACAGGGAGATCAGCTCGGTGCTTTGTGACCACCTAGAGGGGTGGGATAGGGAGGGTGGGAGGGAGACACAAGAGGGAGGGGATATGGGTATGTATGTATACATATAGCTGATACACTTTGTTATACAGCAGAAACTAACACACCATTGTAAAGCAATTATACTCCAATAAAGAGGTTAAATAAATAAATACCCTCTCTGAGATCTGGTAACCTCTCTTTCTACATGTCTCTTTAGGAGTAAGTTGTAAAGGCTCCCTTTTCTTTCTAGTGACTGGGCACTGCCCAATCCTCGCTCATTTCCCTAAACACTGCCCACAGCTTTGTAAAAAATCCTGAATTAATCAGTTTGAGTGAAACATCTTTTTTTTTTTTGGCCAGGACTCTGACAGGTCCAAGAGCCAGTGAGAGTCAAAGTGTAACGGAGGCATCACATACACACACACACACACACACACACACACCAATGCTTCTGCATACCCCACCCCAAATTACTACGTTCTAATATGTTCCCATCTCAAGGTCTTTGTGCTTAGTGTTTTCTCATCTGAAGGCCTCTTTCCATTTTTCTTTACATGATTGGCTCCATCTCATAATTTCATCTTCCTTTTCAGAGAGTCCCTTTCTGTATAAAAGAGGTCCTTCTCTTTCCTTGTAATTGCTCTGCTTCATTTTATTCTAATATTTATCAAAATCTGAATCTATCTTTATACAGTTTCTATCACCCACTTCTACAGGCTCCAAGAGATCAGGGATCATGGCTGTATTACCACATCTCTAGTGCCACAACTCTGTCTCAGACATAGTAGGCTCTCACTAATTCTGTACACCCATTTATCAGTGACTCCCTACTCCCTTCTCTTCACGAACACAAATACACACCCTCTCTCCACCATGCACACATACATTTAAGATTATTCACAAGTCATTTTTAATGGCTAATTTCTACAGGCTACTTTGGGTGCTATTTTAATTGTATTACATATATAAGAATTGTGGAGGGGCAGGGCCACTGGGCATACAATCAGATTGCCCTAAACTTAGGTTTTTCAATCTCCCTAGAAATATCTTTGACTAAGGCAACGAGGCAATAAATTATTACTAACATGGAGTGTTTTGCTCCCAGGGAGGAACTTGGGCATTGGGGAGAAATAGTATCAATCATTGATTCATTTGGCCAATTTCTATTTCTTTAAATAAAAAGTGGTACATCAATAGAAAGTTTAAGGATAATGATGGAACACAATATTAAATGAAAGAAAAACCAAGGAGATGTGGATGAGATTTGAAAGACTTTGAAGTCCACATGAGGAGGGATTTGGTCTTTTGCCTTCCACCTAGAATACATAATTAAGATGACTTTGGCTCCAATGGGGCACATGGGGACTGTAGAAGGTTTGAACATTTTAAGGATTTAGAACATGTCTACAATTGTCTCTGCCTTAATTACATAAGGGGAAAGCTTTTATTTTAACTCTGGCCAAGGAAACCCTAGTCATGAAACTGTTTTTATTTGACAAAATGTTTACTCTCACAGGAAAGAGGCAGGGCTGTGCACATTTGATGAGCCAACACTGAAGCGGTTATACATGAGCAGAGGGAGAGATTCAAGGGATGGGCATGGAAAAGTTGCCAAAATTATCATGACATCAAGGTCATAGATCAAATCCGTGACCTTCATGCAAATCTTGGGAAATTCATGTTTACAAAATACATGACACAATCATGAAACTTCTAAAGGCATTCTCCAAACAGTCATATATTCCAAACTGCTAAATTGTATATTACAATGAATAAAATGTTAATGTTTCAAAGACTTTGAAAGCAAACATGCTATATATGCAGATTTCATTTATAAAGAAACCCTTGTCCTCAATCAACTGTGCATACCTTTTCTTTGCACAAATGTAGCCAAACAGCCAGACAGCTTAAAGATAAAGACAAACACTGAGAACAAAGCACAGCACTAGAGCTAAGAGAGATTTGATTCATGTTCTGAGGATCCACGCCACTTTTGACTGCTATGGGATGTTTACTGTTCGCGAAGGACAGAGAGAGCGAACATTGATTATGAGCTCACTCCAGTCTCTCACACCCAATAAACTGTGTTGCATTTCGGAGGTCTGGTTGGGAATGGCTGAGACCATCCTATCAGTATGACTCCTCTGGAAGTTCTGAGATAATCTTGCATGGTCACAAATATTATTACTTGGTCAATAAAAACCTCATTTTGCGAGGCTAGATTGATGAAGATAAATAATACATGCACAATTAATGACTACGGCAAGAGTCTGGAATTCAGCAGTCTTGAGATCTAGCCTCAGCCTATCCCCTGTTTTACTCTGAAATGCACGATACTTAAGCTGTTTCCCTCAGTTCCCTGGTTCAATTTTATTTACTACTATGTACAAAACATTTTGCTAGAAGATGAGAGGTACCAAGGTGTATAAGAAATTCACCATGCAATAAAGACTCTAGCCCAGTCACAGTAATATAAATTAATACCTAGTGAAGGAGAAACATTAGGATTAACATGTAAGGAATCACCAAGTTTTAAAGCTTAGTGAAAACAAAGGATTTGTATATCCAAACCCCCTGTGTTGAGCTCGTGGAAGACAGTACAAGCTAAACATTGTTTTTTCTCTTGATTTGTATTTATTGATTGTTCACATATGCTTGACCCTTTACTGAGGGCACAGTTTTTATCCCTATTCAAATGTAATTCCAATGAGGATCAACTTGGATTTCTATGAGGTATAAACCTTACCATTTCTGGGGGAAGTAAAATATGACTGAAATTTTATAGTAAATAACACACCTACGCAACCTTGTCAACTGCTATTATGGCAAGGCATTTAGAATTTCTTTCTCCTTTGACTTATATCCCCAACTGTATTATAAATTCTTAGGAGACAAAAGTCTGAGATATATACTTATGGGTTAAGAGTGCTTAGCACTGAAAATAAAACATACTGGACGCTCAAACTCCTTTTCTAGTGTTGGACCCTCACATGAACCTACATTCTCCAATACAATTTCATCTTCATAAGATGAAAGCAAGAAAAAATGCTAAAGGAAATCAAAAGAAGTTTAATGAACATGAAGGGGAGGTTGATTAAAAATTGAGCAACAGAAAGGCAAAGATCCTGAACTATGTCTATATGTACATCACTGAGTCCCCAGCTCCTTGAAGAGTGGCCCCCTTTAAATATTTATTCAATGAGTTAATGAATTAATTGTTAGTGTCTCTCTAGGACAAAATATTGAGCTCAAAGGACCTGAGATATCAGGTAGTTAGGCCATATCCCATGAGAGGAATCTCATGATCTGTTTGGCTCAAAATAGCAATATGAAGTCATCCAAGCCATTATTCCCATATCTAGAACGAGAATGAGTGATGAAGGGAAGCAAATGAGGGAAAAGAATAAACTTCATGGAGGACTTACTATGTGTTAAGCACTTTGCTAAGTCCTTTATACAAAAGGTCTTATTTCATTCTTAAACATTCCTATAAATTAGATACTATTATTCATTCTATAGAATTTTAAAAACTGAGTAATAACTATAAGAAGCAGACTCATTCAAGAGAAATAGGGAAAAGTGAAAGTGTTGTTAAGTCAGAAATATAAAACATCAGAAGTTAAATTATCCTTCAAAATGTTGACATGTTATTTTAACACTTTTACTAAAAGAACAATAAGCAAATGCTTACTTTAAAATGTATGAATATGTTTGCACACAAATGCACATTTCCATTGGATGATAAAACTAAAGTAACCTTTGTAAAAATATAGTTAACAAATCCAGAAAACCATTTTACCAAAAGCCTCCTATAAATGATCTCAGTTCTGTTTTGGAAGAAACTGTTCTCTAGGGAGAAATGAAATAAGTTTTAGTTTCAACATTCACTGTCTTTTTGTGCTGTCCATGAATAAATTGGACTAATTGTTAGATTTGAGAAGTGATGGTTTTATGGTACATATTACTGGCCCCAGATTATTGGTGGTTAAATTCGCCATCTTTAACCAAAGAGTTAGGCTGAATCTAGAAGAAAGAGATATGATTCTCAACGTGGAGTCCCCTAAGTTCTTTGCAATCCCCATATGTATCTGCAACAGGTAACCCCAGTTATCAAGTTCACAAACTTGAGACACTGAAAGAGTTTCACGTATCACATAACATTTCAACATTTAATACGTATTTTAAGCATATCAATTTCTGCATATAAAGAGTGACTAGCACATCATGCATTACAGTGTCATAGTAGTTCTGAGGAACAACGGCTTTCAATTTAAAGAAGAAAACACCCTCCAGCTGAAGAAAATTCTCACATTACAATATGTTTAAAAGAATCTATTCCAGTTGTGGTTGGTTGTCTATGAGAAATCTTTTTCATGGGGGAAAAAAAAAATTGAACATTCCCATGTGAAAGTCTTTCTCGCAAGAGAAAAACTGTACGTTGCATTTTATACAAACTAGGTGAATTCAAAATGATGGATCATTTCAAAAATATTCATTATACTATTTACTTACATAAATGTGGTTGTATAAAAAGTAAAAAAGGAATGCATTCACAATTGGTTTAAGTAATTTTCTCCTGGCAAACCACCATATAAAACAGGGGCGTCATGGCGCCACAGAATTCTGAATTGTGGTGGAGCATCATCAGTACACATGGCATTAATCTTTGTCTCGTTGCAGGAGACACCCTTGCTTGCATGAGCAGGCTGCCTCTTAAATGTAAGATGGTATAATGTAACTCAGGTTTAAATAACACAATAAATAAGATCTATTTCTCTTTAGCCTTTCTCACCAATCACTTCCAAGCCCTCTTTGTTAAAGTGCTTCATAGTTTACACATTTTAATGTAAATAACAACTTCTTGGAGTGGAAGAGGGACTTTTCCAAAGGAAGAAACTCAAGAGGGTAATATCAAATTTTTTTATTTAACATGTTAAGCATTTGCAAGATTTGGGGGAAAAAATAAAAGTTAGCATATGTATGTGAACACAGCATAATTACTTACTCCCCTTTCTTACTCATCTTTTAGCAAACAATATTTTGGAAATCTCCCTGTTTTATATCACTTCCTGTTCCCCATGACAGGGGAATATTTAGCTGTCTTTAATGTCTTCTAATTAAATACTCAAAGCATTCTTAAAGTCTTTTTTTTTTCCAAATATAGATATATTTTAAAATAACAGACTTTTCCAAATGCATTTTTCTATTGAACTGAGAAGATTTCAGAAACTGTCTCCACTGAATATAATGACTATTTAAGGAAACAAGCTATTTATGTGGAAATATCAAGAGGGATGATTTTGATAACCCACACTCGAGGCCAAAATAAGGATCACTGGGACTTTCACTGAAGAAGTTAATGGAGGCCAGGCCATTGGCAAATGACCTTGAAATCCCTCGATGTAGCCTCAAATTGGCTTCAGCACAAGCTTATTATTAATGCAGACAGCTAGTTTATACCATGAAAAGCACATGGTATCTCTCTCTGAAACTATAGCTGTCACTCAGGCACCCCCATATACATATATAAGCATCAATGTGACAGCAGTTTTACATTTTTTATAAATATCACAAATTTATTAATCAGTATTTTATGTGTGCCTAAAAAATAGAATAAGCAGATAAATTCTAATTATATATGTATGTAGCAGCTTTATATATAAGAATTATCATATAAAGGTATTTAACTAAAACATTCTCTTACAATACTTGAATCAGAGTTTAGACTGTATTTTCCTCTCTGATTTGTAACGTCGCAGAGACACATATCAAGCATCTTTTATTTTAGATATCTCAACATGTGATAACTATATTCCTTAACATCTTTGAAAATTGATATGACATATTTCAGAACTTGCACACATACACACATAGACACACTCACTCACTCTACCCAGTCAGAAAGGAATTGTTTGCTCAGTTTGCAGATATGAAATCATTAGGGACTGGGTTTTACTTTGGGAAATTTGAGTACCATGTATTGTTAATGTAAAATAAAGAAATAAAGCCTGGGAAGTTAGAAGATTATTTTTTTTGGAAATGCATGTTTAGAACTGAAAAAAAAAAAAGAAAAAACTCTCCTAATGGTAAAGCATTAACAAATACTTTTTCATATGAATAAAATCTGTAATCAGTTAGATAAGAGCAATGTGCCTTTTTTTGGCATTTAATCAAACAATGAAATCATATACACATTTCCTGACACAAAAGACAAATGATGTAATAATCTGAAGGAGTTTCTCTATCTCCTTGGAACTTTGCATACTTGACTTGTTTTCCATATTTTGTGACTTTAAATGGTGGGAAAATTATATTAAAATGCTTGTAGCAGTTCCTCTAAACTAGCATCCTTTTTGTTTTATTGTATTTAATATAAAAGCAGCAATTATTTGATTTCAAAGTTATGAAAATATGTACCTTATGAGAAAACAAGCAATTTAAGCTTTAATTGGTGTCATTTTTCACAGAACTGGCAAGATTCTTGCATCCCTGGCACGTTGTTTTTCTATAAAACTGCAGAACTGCCTTCAATGAATGTTTTACGAACACAAAAGTTGTTATATGAAGGTATATGCATAGATGTCTGGAAATATAAGATTTCTGGTGGGAGTTATTTACAAAAGATGTATTTCATTTGTTACTGTGCGTGTAACAACTCCTATTATTCTAAATGTTTCTCTCTTCTCAATAAGACTGTTCTTAGCTCATGTCTATGAAACGTTGGGGCTTTTGTCTAAAGAATAAGAGCGGATGCTTTGATGAGGGAAAAACATAACACTTGTGAGAAAAGTAAAAAGAAATGATAATTTTAACTGAAAAGAAACCATACTGTAATATATTAAAAGGCTAATTCTGGTTTTAATCAGAAGAAAGACAATATGAAATATACACTGGAAGGCTTGCCTTATGTAAATTACATATATGAACCACAAAACTTTTCTATTTTTTGAAATGTTGGTTTACCATGAATACTTTGACTTATTCTGTTCAGATTACACATTTCCCATATTTTTCAAAATTACATTTTACTCTGAAGGACAACAGTTCTATGTATTTATTGAGAAATTTCACAACCTTAGCATCTCTAAGGAGTTGAGTGGTTTCTATACCTGAGGAGGTCTGTGCTTGTTTATTGTTGTGTTAATGCAAATTCACAGAGCTATCGCCAAGAGTTCTTATTCAAAAGATCAGAATAAACATAAAGAATCATATTTTTGAAAAAATGTCTAGATGGTTCCTATGTCCAGCGAGATTTTTAGGCAAACTGCAGATTAGTGGACATCTTCCAGGAAGCCCTTGTTGGGAAACTAGAGATTAGGATAGACAAGTATTCTTTATATTCTATTTATATCTCTGACTTTTGTTTTATGTTGGCAATATTTATTGATAACAATGATTAACATATACAGAGTGTTACTATATGTCAGGGACTGTGCTAACCACCTTACATGCTTGCAACCCAACAGTCCTACAAAACAGAGATAATCACTCTATCCTCTTTAGAGATGAAGGAATGATTTGTTAGGGAGTAATTTACTATAGTCACACAGCAAGTAATGAACAAGTAAAAAGTGGAATCCATGTCTGTGAGACTCTAAAGGTGAATTTCCTAACCTGTTCCATACTAGGAGATTCAAACATAAACATGACCATGAGTGTTTTGAAAGCCTTTTTCTGTTGGCTGCCCAAGTTAAGGATCAATGCTACTAGGACTGATGTGACCAAAACTATTGACATCTGCTCATTATTATCATTATTTGTTTGATTCAATTTTGATTCAAAATGAACCACCAAAACTGACTGAATTGCATCAGAACAAGCTTTCCCTTGCTACCGTTTTCTATGAATATCAATATTAAAAGTTTTAAATAGCTGCCCAATGGGAAAAAAGTACATAAGATGTTCAATCCATGTCTAATTGCCACCTATTAACTCACCAATCCATGACTGCATTGAAACTACCAAAATATACCAAAGATACTGGCAGGGAAGTTAAAAAGATTTTTTTTCTGGGACCAACAAATTTATTTCCAAATGGATATCAAAGCACTGTGCATCATTGAGAGATGGCATTTTTGATGCTGAGAGTTTCCCATGATTCTTCTAGTTTGGGTTACAGGTCCCTGCATGGTTTCTCCCAGCACTCTGGATTCACTCGTATCAGAACACTAGCCTGTGAACCCCTGAGGTGCAGGGCTCCTGATGTTTGTCTTTCTATCCCCTGACGGAGACATATTGTTGTTTTGTTTTTTATTATTTTTTATCAAAGTAGAGTTGATTTACAATGTCAGGTTAGTTTCAAGTATACAGCCAAGTGATTCAGTTTATATATATATATATGTTCTTTCTCAGATTCTTTTCCCTCATAGGTCACTACAAAATATTGAGAATAGTTCCCTGTGCTACACAGTAGGTCCTTGTTGGTAATCTATTTTGGAGGCATATTGTTATGGGCATAATCCAGGCCATGGTCGACAATTTTTTTCTATAAAGGACCAGATAATAAATATTTCAGGCCTTTAATACTATACAATGTCTGTGGCAACTATTTGACTCTGCTGCTGTAATGAAAAAACAGGGATGGACACTACATAAGTAAATAGGTGTGGCTGTGTTCCAATAAAGTTTTATTCGTACACACTAACATTTGAGTTTCAGGTAATTTTTATGTGATACAAAACAGTATTCTTGTTTTGATTTTTTTTCAACCATTTTAAAATGTAAAAACTATTTTTGGCTTATGGGCCGTACAAATACAGTGAGGGGGCCAAATTTGGCCAGTAAGCAATAGTTTGCCTACCCCTACTCTGGGCAATCAATACACATTTATTGACTGGTTGAATGACTAGGTAATTGTGAGAAATTAGTCTCTGCTCAGGCTGAACACATGATGAGACTGCACATGTGATAAAGGCAAGCTTTTGTGTCATGACTTTCAATTCCCACTTTAGAAATAATCATAAAGGATAGGAAAAGTAATCCTGAGGTAGTAATTAGTAGGCAAGCCAAAATGACACAGGGCCAATAATTGATATCAAACTAAAGATTCCTGGAAAAATCCAGGTTACATGTAGACTGACTCAACAAAAAACTATTGCAGTTCATCCTCACCAACAGGTAAGGACTTCTAGCTGCTTCTCTGATCTCTTGCTCAGCATCCTGTTTGATCTGCCTTTGGGGACTGGGGAACATCTATTCCCACATCTCGCTCTTACTCTGCTCCTTACCCAGGCTCATATTAATTATTTAATTATTTGAGTACACCAGTTGCCTTGATTTTAAAACTCAAAGTTTATTTATTGAGCAGATGTGAAATTTTTCACAGATAAATTGCATTGTTGTGCCCTGGCATTTTGTGTATTTAGTTTGTCTGGGGAAAACATCTTACAGAACAGAGTCCATCCAGGTAGATGTAGGAGGGTACTTGCAGGGCTGGGTTACTGACAAAAATGAGGGTGAGTCTTGAGGCACTGGTAGAATTGGGCATACCCTGTCCTTGCCTGCCTTATGAAATCCCTAAACTCAGAGGAACAATCACGTTTCAGTCCCATGAATCCCTGTTAAGAATATTCAGCACTAAGACTTCATATTAATGGATTCCATCACTTTCTAGTATGGGTTTCTTAAGAGGCACAATACCCTTCCCTCTTCGGACATTGCTGAGATGCCTGAACTTCTAGGATACAGACAGTCAAGTCCCTGCCCTCTCCCTACTAGCCAAGCCAGGTCAATCCCATATGCTCACATGTCATCACTTCTCCTCTCCAACCAAAATCACTCAAAAGCAAGAGAATACATGAAGAGTTACTTGATTTATTAATTAGGGAAAATAATGTGCCTTACTTTAGAAGTTGTTCTTTGAATTTTATGAACTGGTATCTGACTGTTTATAAATATAACATTTAATCTCTGGCCTGAAATACTTGACTTCAAAAGGAAATGGTGGATGGCGTTATGATATAGAGGAATTCAATAGGGGATTCAAGAGTGCTTGTAGCAGTCATCATAATACGTGATCATAGATTTATTTGCTGAAGTACTTATTCATTGTTACCCTTCTAGACTGTGAGCCCCATAGGAGTGAGGACTATGTTTCTACAGCAGTGTAAAACAGAGCCTGATATACAACCAATACTCAATTAAAATGTATTGACCAAATAAATGATTAAAGTGATCAAGAGTTAGCTGACAAATGATCATAGCTGTTTACTTGTAACAGGAAATAAAAAGACACTTCCAGCCCTACTTATACCACAGTGCCGTGTAAAACAGTTAAGTGTCTCTGCTTTAATTCAAGGTCTACTCTTGTCTAGCACATGTGTGTCAGCTTCTGCTTAACTAGTGCCTCATGTGATTTTGACCTTCTGCTTCACCCATCTCATACTCTACTTTCCTTACTGTAGCCCACACTACCTCACTGGCTCCTTCTTTTTTCATTTTTTATTTTTTTTACCTCTGATTATGTTATGCAAAGGCAAATTAGTTAGGATGCTTGTAGTCAACTGTCAGAAACCCAAATTTAGCTACCTATACAAAAAGAAAATTTATTATAAAGGTACTAGACTGTCTTGTGAAACGAAAGGCTAGAAATGTGGCTCAGCCTCAAGGAAAAAATGCAGTCAAGGACTCACAAGTATGAAGTTTCTCTATCTTGCTCTCTCATCTCTCTCCTCTGCACATGTGTTCAATTCTTCCCTATTTTTCTGCTTTCCTCGGCTTCTTAGGCCATATGGCTTATTTTTATGACAGTAGAGAACCTGGTCCAACCACTTGAGGTTCCAAATCCAAATTTCTAGAAAGAGATTTCTTAGTCCAAGTGCTTATCCCTAGACTAAGCTGCAGCCATGTGGAAGAGGGTGGGTCAGTGGAGGAAAATTTCTGGAAAAGGTGCCAGGGTGGGGGCTACTTGACAAGCAATCTCATGAAGAGTGTACTACAAAAGGGTAAGGATGAGCTAAATATGCCTCCAAAACCCTTGATTTGAAGGTATGATGGAACTCCCCCTGTGAACAGACAAGGAAACAGGAAGGATCACAAGGGACAGAGGAGTAATTCTCTCCAACCCACGTCCAAGCTGTAGGAGAGTTCTGACATTGTTCGTTTACTCTAAGATATCAAAAGTTGTTGGATGAATTACTAGGCTTTGAGGTCCTCATCTCCTCCTCTATTCTAAATGAAGCTCAGAAAGGATGGAGAAACGAATATTAGCTAGGACTAAATAAATTTAACATTAGGTAAATCTAGTGAAATTCTGAAGGAGAATTTTATGTTAAGCTCAAACTAGACAATCAACAGATATCATTTATTGGTTCCACCTTTACGTGACACGTTCAGGCACAGTGCTAATGACTACAGGTGTCAAATTAATATAAGATCCCCTTCTCTAAAGAATCTCATGTCCAAATAAATATCTATGAAACAGTGTTAACTGCTGTAAGAGAATATATATATAATCAGAATTATGGGTTCCTGATGGAAGGTATTATAATTCAGCTGGACCATCAAGGAAGACTTCAGAGAGGAAGTGGTATTTCACTTGAGTCTTCAAAAATGAGTAGGAGTTCACCAAGTAGAGAAAGTGGAGGGAAGACATTCTGTGTAAATGGTGCTGCAGAAACAATGTTTGACAGTATCATGTTTTTTGTTTTGTTCACTCTGAGGACCAGACGCTCAATGAGGAATAATTAAATCTGGCTCACTTAAGGCCAGATATCAATCCACTTTATGAAGACACAAAGTAATAGATGAAAATGATTGGAACAAATTTATGAAAGTAGAAAAATACATACAATTGTCCAAATCATAATTCTCTGCAGCAATCTAAGTGATAGTCTAAATGCTTTGGGATGAATGCTAAAAGACTTATTCCTGTTCCAGGCTGGACATCTCTGCTTCCACCTGTTCAATTACTTCTGAGCCTCCCGCTCTCCTTGACCCTCACTAATATGCACTGGTCTTGTGTATCCTTTCTTGTTATTTGTAAGAAAATTCTTATTCTTTGTGATGCTCATATTTCACTAAATACCACGTCTGCCATGGTATATTTTAGGAGGTCGGGTTTCCTCCAAGACATTCTGTAAATGATTTGGCCCTAAGGACAGCATCCTTCCTTTTGTACAGCCATGGCTCATCAGCTCTGAGTCTGTGTATTACATCTATTTGCTCAGGCCAATATTCTGCACGCCCCCTGGAGAAGGCAGACTCTTTTCCCTTCTAGTATATGTTTTGTCCCTTGGTGCTATATGTGACAATGAGTTCCTAAACTGAAAACAAAACTCCCATTTGGCAGACATAGGGCTGCCTCCTCATTTCTGGTTAAATACTATTAAAAATCCTACCTGTCTGCTACATTTCAGCAGTGTAATTTGCCATTTCCCTCCTATAGTCATGTATCCTACCTAGAGGTATAGGAAAGTGATGCTTATACATGTTTTGTGGAAAAGTAAATAATTATAATAATTTTCTCTGAGTGATGTGAGTGGCAGAGGAAGGGGAATGTTCTAGGAGGAGCAAGAGAATAAAAGGATATAAATGGTGATTTTCAACTATAGAAAAAAACTGATGGTGATATGAGTCTTCAGACTATTTTTAACAAACATACAACCAGAGCTTACTAGAGCAAAAACTAGGTACAAAAAAAGTAGAGGTATGATTTTTGCATGTGTGAATCCACAAAGAAAATAAATTTTTTAAATTTCAGAGATTTTTAAAATAATTTCTCTTTCAGAAGGGAGCATTCTCATTTCTCATTAGATTATCAATAGGGTAGGAGGAATAAATTTTAATTTTTACATTTACATTGTAAGAGAATAAAATGAGAAAGAAACAATTAACCGAAAAGTATTGCGCTGAGATTTGAAAGACTATGAAAAGCTTTGGGCTGAATTCTGTTTTCTTTTAATTTTTATAGTCATTCCTTTTCAATAATCACTGCCATGAATCTGTGTGCATCAAAAATTGAAACGCTGTGTATTTTCAAAGCACTAAAAATTCCTCAAAACAGCTCCAGTGGTTCAAAATATGCATGATGATCATAATAGCCACCTATAAATACTGTAGATCTAACACATGATAAATAAACAGTACCAAATATTTGCACATTCACATTTGTGTGTGTGTGTGTGTGTGTGTGTGTATATATATATATATATATACATGGAGTGGAAAGGAGAGAAGACAGAGGGAGAATATTTCTGTTAATGCTTGCAACTAGTTGGCAAATATACATCTCACAATATTACTACATTGCATGGGACTTATGGGAATATGTATTTCTGTATTGTATACATAAACATAGAAATTGGAATGTTCACATGTACACATGCATACATATTTTAAATAACATTTTAAATGCACTTTGAAAATACATATGCATATACATACTCACACACATTCTGAAATGCCATCATTCAACATAATTCATGATGTGTATTGAAATGTATCAAAGCAGAAACACATTCCAGAAAGAAATACTCACTGGTGCAATTAAATCATAAAGGAGTTTAATTTGTTCGCTTAGTAGCTAAATGTTTTTTCAACATTTTGGCTGGCAGTTTCTTTAATGAGAATGTACCTGGAATGAATTAAATTTGGTTATTATTTAAACTCATGAGTTAAAGTGTTTCTTCAGGGACTGCACTTATGCTTTGATGCATTTCAATGAATATTGTTCTTGAAAATGCCTGTTTCAACTACTTGAAACTTGAAAGCTGAAAATTCTCATAATAATCTGGTTTATGAAACTAACCACGAATATTTATGGGATACATGGACATGATGTGCCTCTCACTCTTTTTTTACGTAACAACTTTATTAAGATATAATTCACATATACAATTTACCTATCTAAAGTGTACAATTTAATGTTCTTTTTAGTGTATTCACAGAGTTGTGCAACCAGCACTACAATTAATTTTAGGACATTTTCATCGCCCCCGAAAGAAGCCTTGTACCCATCAGAACGCATTCTTCATTTCCTCCTACCTCACCTCCCTGCTAGGCAACCTCGAATCTACTTTCTGTCTCTATGGATTTTCCTATCCTGGACATTTCATATAAACAGAACCCAACAATATGAGGTATTTTGTGACAGGCTTCTCTCACTTGGAATACTGTTTTTAAGGTTTATCCATGGGGTGGCATGTATTGTACTTCGTTTCTTTTTATTGCTGAATAATATTCCACTCTATGGATATATCACACTTTATTTTTCCATTCACCAGTTGATGGACATTTGGGTTATTTCCACTTTTTGACTATCATGAATAATGCTGCTATGAACATCTGACTATAATTTTTTATGTGGACATATGTTTTCATTTCTTTTGGTATATACCTAGGGGTGGTATATAACCAATGGCTGGTAATATGGTAACTCTATGTTTAACCTTTTGAGAAATTACCAAATTGTTTTTCCATATTGGCTGCCCATTTACATTCTTACCAGCAGTGTATGAGGATTCCAACTTCTCCATGTGTAACTCACTTTGATGTCTACAGTCACTCCTCCTAATTCATCAAATCAATGCTTCTCCTAAATGCTAGACTCTGTGCTCTACTGTGTCTTTCTGATGGATGCATGCGAGCATAGCCATAACAGATGAGATATGAGCCCTGATTTACTACTGTTGTATGCATTGCCAAAGCACACCAGATATACCAGCCCTCCGTCAAGCACACGACTAAAGCTATCCCAAGAACACTCTGTACACTGAGTTTTATCAACACTAAAATGAGGGAGCCTGGTCCAGAATGAACTAGCCTACTTCCACACTTGTTTGTGGAACTGATCGTTTCCATTTGAAACCTATTTGGTGGCACCTCCAGCTCCATGAGCAAGCTAGGTATGTAAGGAGGAGGCACAGATACAATTTTAGATCAACTTAATGTATCTTAAAAATACAAACCTTGAAACTGTTTGAACAATAGCCACTTGAGAAATAAGTCAGTCTACTAAGGGAAAAATGATCCTATAGGTTGTTTAGATTCTTGAATAAGTACCCTCCTACATTCTCAGAAGAGACTCCAGTCTTTCACTGCTAGAGTAATTTTAGACACACTATTACTCTTTCCTAAAATTATCACATGGCACATGTTTTAAAATTTGAATGAATTGTAATTTCCTGGGTTATGTGAATGTTGCAAATTGTTTTGCTGTTTCCAAAACAACCTTGAATAGGATATATAAGGGAAACACTAATGAAGGTTAATTATATTTAATTAACTGAATTGTTCACTTTTTCATATTTTTTCTGCATACTATAGGCACACAATCTCAGTGAAAAATTAGCATATATACCAACCCTCACTATTGCAATACACTATTTTACAGTGAGGTTTTAGGGGGTTAATGCCACAAGAACAATAATAATGATAATAATAACAAAAATAACACCCCTACATGCATAGAATGTGCCAGGAAATACACTAATTGTTTTACATATAACGTAAATTAATCTTCACAGCAACCCATTAAAGTGGGTGTCATTAATCTCTCCAATTTACAGATGAGAACATTGATCTTGGGAAGTTAAATTACTTATTCATCTTTTATTATGCAGCAAGTGATGCTGAGCCAAGACTAGAATCCAGGTTTGTCTGATTCCAGTGTAACCTCCAGGCCACGCTGCATCTAACAAAAAGGGCTTTAACCACTAAAAAAAGAGACAGTTCTGTAATATATTTTCTATAGCTGCAATTCTCAGCATCTTTACTCCCCATTGAAAAGCTCATTATTTCAGTGGATCACTGGCAACAAAACACTGTGTGGATTAACAAAATAGTATATCTCTTACACGTATTAACTATTTCTTTAAATATGTACAGTATTTATTGTTTAATAAAATACAAATTCATTATTGTTAAATTATACTAACCTTACTATTACTTTGTAATATTTCAATCAACAGATAATGAAAATACAACTATCAATATGTTAGGATCTGGAAAATTACATTCTATTGGAAAGGGAGCTTCATATATGAAAATGCTAATACCTATAAGAGCTAGAGAGTTTTCATAGCCTTAATGAACGATATGTACTTCTAAGCATAGAGAAAGCAGTTACATATGCCCATTAACTGTAAAATGTTATGAAAAAACTATAAAATACAGCATGTGCTTGAAAATTACTTACTTAGTTGTTTCCATTTTGTAAATATGGGATCTAAAATACTAAAAAGACTAATTTTCTTGGTGTTAACAGAAATAAGGAATCATCATCATAACAAACAACTGTATCTTGACTATTCACTCAGAGTTCAGCTCCTGGAACATACTAGAAATTTAACCAATATCTTTAAATAAATGTGCAATTTGTGACCTGTATTCTGTGCTACCCTCCAGAGACCTTTTTACTTATTTTCCTAAAACTAAAATGTCTTTCTGGTTTGCTAAATTTAGAGCAGCAATCTTAGCATTGTCCTTAATTAAAATTCAATAAAACCCCTCAATTTAAAAGTTATCATGGTCAAAACTGTGGGTGAGCTACAGAAACCAGAGATAAAGGCAGTTAAAATGGATTTAGCCACCTGTGAGGTGTAATCATCATGCTGAAATGCATGGCCCAGAGTGTTTTCACTGCTATTATAAAATGAAACACACACAAAAAAGTAAAGGAAGCATTCAGATATGACAATTAATAAATAATTATCACAAAATTAGCAGTAAATAAGGAATCGCTTATTAATCCAGTGTTACCTAATATTCAAAAACAGATTCAAAATCATGTCTTAGAAAACCCATGAGTTTATCAATCATACACATATAAAAATGCTACTCATCATCTAGATCACATATTCTTGATATTAGAAGTGAAAGATCTAGAGAACTTACTGGGACCAAAGAGGGCCTGTATCTGAATCATTCAAAGGTATGTCATATCGCATATAAAATTTATATAGAGGTAAAACAGGTAATTCTACATTTTACTATAAGAATCACCATCTGCATAATTATTATTACATAAATGTAATCCACTAATATTCACTCAGTAATATAATTTTGTGCTGGATATACTCATATTCTAAAAGATTATACTTAGCTTTAAATAATATTTATTGGTTAACAAATATTTATTGAGTATATATGGTGTACTGCTATAAAGTGAATGGTTTATTTATTTATTTATTTTTGGCTGCATTAGGTCTCTGTTGCTGCATGCGGGCTTTTCTCTAGCTGCGGTGAGTGGGGGCTACTCTTCCTTGTGGTGCGCTGGCTTCAGTAGTTGTGGCTTGCGGCTCTAGAGCACAGGCTCAGTAGTTGTGACGCACGGGCTTTGTTGCTCCGTGGCATGTGGGATCTTCCCGGACCAGGGCTCGAACCCGTTTCCCCTGCATTGGCAGGCGGATTCTTAACCACTGCACCACCAGGAAGCCCAATGTAAACAGTGTTTTGAAAGACACTGTCTTAGAAACCAATATCCAAAATCTTATATCTCTGCACCCAGCTAGCTCTGGATATTCAAAACCTACATTCTTTATTACAATTTGGTTTTCTCACATGTAAACTAAATTAATTTCACCCATCTCATAAGGTTATTTGGAAAATTAAATTAAATGAGAAATTTAAGTTAAAATATTTTTTAAACTGTGAAATAAATCACAAAATTGGCCAAATCAGTAGCTTGGCATCTATATGAAAGACAACATTGTCTAATTTTTTTTTTTTTTACTTTTTTCTTTTTCTTTTATTTTGTATCTATATGAGAAAATGATGTTCACGAAACTTATTGTGGTAATCATTACACAATGTATGTAAGTCAAATCATTATGCTGTATACCTTAAACTTATGCAGTGCTCTATGTCAATTATATCTCAACAAAGCTGGAAAGACAAAAATAAAGATAAAAGGATTGTACATTCTAAAAAAAGAGAGACCATATTGAAAACATTCACTTTAGCAACTTCTGATAGACAGGAAAACCTGATTTTAATTTACTACTGACTTTTACCAAATTTTTAAGCTTTAGTTTATGAGACAGGTCACAACTCTTTTCCCCAGTTACTAACACGCTGATTGTTTCAAATTCTGCCTAATTTTTAAAGCATTTTTCAAACATCCATTTTGGCAACAGAAACCCAAATGTATTTTAATAAGACAAAATGGGTACTATTTATAAAAATTATTAACAAAATTTATAGTCTCAATTCATATATGTAGAGTGGCTTTGAATCAGCTAACTCAAGCCAAAATTCCTCGGTCCTAATATTAGTACCTACTAGTACAAATATCTTGTATGACCACAGTGGTATGGATATTTTCTTAACTTTTTCAATTTTCTTTTGTCTACACGATATCAAAATGATCAGTTTCTCTTATTACACACAACTAAGAATAATAAATTAATTTCCCTTCTAGCAATTAATGACATAATTTTTATAAGATTCTATACTCCTAGATTACTAAACAGAGTTGTGAAATCCTCTCCAAGGCTCTCATCAGTTTCTTATTTTCTATGAAAAAATAAACTTTTCTGTAGAATTACTGAGATACAACTAAGCTGATGCCACCTTTGGAACAGTTAAAACGTAGAATTTCCAAGTGACTTTCCAGATAACGGCTTTCTAGAAAGGAGGTTTAGATGACCAAGAACCATGGGCAAATGACAGTGTTTATAAAGAAAGAACAAGCAACTAGAATCATCTGGAAAACTGCTGTGAATGCATTTAAGATACACAAGCGTTAAACTTTTAAGCATATTTATTAAGTCACTCAACAGATATTTGAGGGGTTTTATGCATCAAGCAATGAGCAGTAGGAATATAAAGGTAAATCTTACCCAGACCATGCACGTAAGGATTATGCACTGAATAATGGAGCTGAGAAAGACACATCAGATATAGAAGCAGATAAAAATACAGATTCAAATATAGCTGTGTATGAGAACTATACTATAAGATAGAAATTGGTGTGACACAAAATATATACAAATATAAAAATTTCAGAAGTGGTAACTTAGTAGAAGGATTAGAGAAAACATCTTAGAATACAGGGTCTTGGAAGAGCATGGTGCCACTGAACGTAACAGTAGGGAAGGCAGGTTTGGTAGACCTAGAACCATGAAAGCAAAGACCCAGCATGGGAAATTATGAATTGAGTTCAGATAGTAGTGAGGCCACTTGACTAGAGTAAGAGAGCCTAAAAGTAACCATTTGGAGATAAGTTTATAAATAAGGTACAGTCATATTATAAGAGGGCATTGAGTATCAAGGATATTTAGGATATGGCTAATATCTGGTAAAATTTTTGAAACGTTGGAGACTTTTTAATACTAATATAGTACATGTGATATATTACATTGTAGAAGAAATTTTATAGGAATATTAAGTTGGCAAACATTCATAAAGGAATTAAAATGAGGAAAAGCTAAAGAAGGGAGGAACGGGAACTACTGTAGCAGCAAGATGCAATGTAACTGGCAAAGTGGGAAGTTAAAGAGGCCTGCACTTAGCTACAAGAATGAGAGAGAGAAAGAATGTTGTAAAGACAGTTTAGAGAGACGACTGGCAAGCAGTTGTAACCATTTGGATTTAGAGTTAGAAATTCGATTTTTTTTTTACCCTTTGGCAAGTATTATCTGGCATTTATCCTGTAAATTTCCATATCTGCTAGAGCTACTAGGGTAGAAGTAGAAGGAAGGATTGTGATTTACCTATTCTCCATCTTTCTGAGCAGTATTTGACAAGGTGAACAATTCTATAATATCAAGTGCTCACCCTCCATTTAATTTTTCATCTATAAACAGACTACAACCTATATTCTCCCCCACCTTAACCTTGATTTAAAAACATCCCTGCTTATGTGCTGATGCTCTAGAACCCCCAGGAAATAGAGGTGGGGTTCCCATAAACTGAGGTTAAAACAACAGCAGTTTGCAATGGCACCAACAAGGATTTAAATGACAAATTTTTTGAAGTGTATTACATCAAGACATGTTTACATCCTAAGCTGAGTAATGAGCTGAAGACAATGAAAGGCTAAACAAACAAAAGTCATCAACTCAATGAGATGAAAATAAAAATATGAAACCCCACAAAAGTCAATAAATTTGGATAAGTTTCAAAAGAACTCCATTCCATCAGCACCTCTGTGCCCTAACTGTGTACTACCTGCCATGTTTTCTCCAATTCGCATTTTAAAACTCTTGGTTTCTCTTAATACTTGGTCTAATTCCTTTACGTGCTCTAACTTTCTACCACTTACTTCCTTCTCTGAACTTAACTCCTTAGCCTGGGATTGAGCTATCATTTTCACATTTACACTTATCCCTCTTTCCCTATTATATTCCCTTTTGAATGACTCATTCCAGATAGTACTACAAACACCTGAACACAAACAGCATCAGGGGCTTTAACCAGTGATGTAAGGGATCAAGGTGCCAAATGCATGGTCAGTATCTCCTCAGGACTAACAGTTTTGATGTCTTCCAGTCTCCTGTATTCTTTCAGGTCTTAATGTCAAAGGATTTTCTTTATTTTTTCCCTTGGGTAATATTTCAAGTTTATGATGTTTAAAGCTAGCCATGGATTCAGAAAAACCTAGCAAAGTCTGAAAGACATACAGGCGCTCCAACATGATAGGGAAAATTAGTCATCCAAATTGAAAGATGAAAAATAGATCTAAAAAAAATAAGGGGTATAGGGAGCATGGAGGAGGGGCAAAGGGTAGGGGTGGGTAGGGTAGACAGGAGAGAATAGTATTTTATCAAATCTTTCCCAACAGCGCATCTTGTTTGGATCATGCAATTTGAGCAGAATTTGGGGGTCAGTTTTTGTTCTTCTCTCCCATTTTTAGAATTGGTTTGCCCAACATTATGACACACATGTTCCCAGTTACCATAATAGACTACATATGTAACGTTAACTACATCGTTTCAGAGCTCCATTTGCAGATTCTACATTTTATTCGTCTCATACTCCTCCCCCACCCCAAAGGAGACAGGCTGTTAATCCCCTCCTCTGTGGGAAGCTTATGCTATGACTAGCAAAATGTGAAAGAAAAAAAAAAGTCTTTGTATTCCAGTTGCCATGTTAGCTGTGATACGCACACATATACATTTCACCTCCAGTGTTGGTCTTCATTAATTCATTTTGGAATTCATAATGCAGCATTTCAGCATCGTCTTAGGGAAGCTCAGAGCAGATTTTTCTAGATGTGCAGTGTACTCACTTTACAGTGAAGTTTTCAGCTAACATGAATAGGGGCATCTAAATTCATACTCTTTAGGCTGAATCTTAAATTTTGGTAAGCCCTGCTTGGAAACCCAGGCTCAGGATTCATCACAGAGAATATGTCTCATAGCACTGAGGGGAACAATGAAAAGAGATTGGCTTTTTCCCACTATGTATCTGATGTGAAATCTAAGTATAAGGAGAAAAGAGGAAAGTTCTAAATCACCTGAATAAACAGAAGAAGGGACTCTGTCATTGACAAACACAATATTTTAATTTCATATCAATACTTTCCAGCCATGTTAAACTTAAGTATATCTTACTTGGTGAGAGTGGAGAGTTAGTAAAAAAACAACTGCTTGTTTCTGTGTAAAAAATGTAGTTAAAAAGACACACATCAGGAAAAGGGAATATAAAAGCAAAATGATGACTAAAAGTTTTGACTCTCACATTAAAATATCAGCACTTTGAATCTTAGCACTTTAGAAAGAGATTTAATTCACAAAATAAGCCTTATTGTTAGTTCTCGTAGAGCTCTGTTCCAGGAAAAAAATGCTTCATTTATGACTTCTAAGAAAATGTATATAAAGATGGGAAGAGTGTTAAAAAAATTTATTCAAAATAGATGATTTTCAACTACAGGAAAACTAGCTGAACACTTCAATAGGATTAATGTGTTCATATGACAATCATTTTTTCAAATGTAATACGGGCAGTTTTCTAAGAAAAAACTTTTTCATGAGACAATATATGTGTTTTTTCTCCAAAAACTTACAAAAGGATCATCAATTATTTCCATTCACCTTTAATCTTTTCCTGCATGTTCACCTTTGGAAATTCTTTCAATGGACAAAAATGACAGTTTTCTTTTCAAGTATAATGTTTATAATTTCTAAGTTAAAAAATACTCTATTTATATGCAATCACATTTGATATAACAAACTAAGAAATCTTCTACTCTTTCTCTACCTACTTTTGCTTATTTCTTAGAGGACTCAACAATAAAATCATTATATTAAGCAGTATGATTTCCAAGAACTGAACAATCAAAAGTAATTTTTTTCTTATTCTAAAGTTGCAAATGTCACAACAGACATATAAAGAATACTTTTTTATTTAAAAGTGACAATAAATAATATATAAAAACACTGAGAACAGCCTTTGAAAATCTTAAACATAAGCAAAATTAAATAGTAACTTTCCAAAGGAAAATAAAAACTAGAAAACGTTGATTGTAAAATACCAAATTAAAAATAGTAGCAAGAGTACTGAAAAATTATTTGCAGTTTTACTGCATTATTTTTATTTCAGGATTTGTTTAATTTTCATGCAAACAAGAGAAGTGATATAATTATATGCACAAGTCATATAGGTCAGTTTTCCTCTCTAAATGTGTGTATTACCTCAATTAATAGTATCTGATCAATTCAATGTGCATCAAGAAACTCCTATATTAAAGATCATATTATACTTTTTCTTTTGAAATGCTGCTTGGAGATTGACAGAATCCCATACATTACATTTGAATAAAACAGTGGCAGAACATGCAAACTCATTTACACTTCAATATTAATTGTTACACTTTTTATACACTAAATAAATGTACATAATTGTTAAAATGCATGGGAATTAAGTCAAAGCAGTCAAATATGCATTGTTAGAAAAAAAGTATTTCCCTATCTTTTGCATAGCTATATATGAAGATGTATAGTAGGATATATATTATATAGTCATAGAAAAATGATATATATCTGTATGTAAAATTATTTAAGCAAATATTCTCCCTAATCTAGTAAAGCAGAATAAACTGTCATTGGGTTTAGAGTTCAGAAAACAGGATTTGTCTTTATTCTAAAATTGAAAGAAACTATTTCCTACATTAAGAGAGAAGGTCAGAACGTTTGCAATTTGCAGCCCCAAATCTTAGGCAGCGAGATTTCCTTCAGGGTCAGTGACCTGTAACTACTGAAAAACTTATGAGAGGGGGTGAAGAAGGCCAAGACTGCAGCTAATCAATTGACTTTCAATACAATCTCCTTTAGAAAGAGCTATGCCACTACAGACATTTTACCATTTTTCTGGTCAAAATCATGTGTCCCCAAAGAATGTTGTTAAAAAAAAGTTGGGGGAAGGGAATCAGCTGGCCACCAATTTTTCTAATTCTAACAAATCACAGCAGAAAATCATGTCTTGTGATTTAAACAATTAGGTTGCTATTAGCATAAAAGTGGTTTTGAATAGAAATTTGAAAATCCCTTAGAAAAATACTACAACATTTATACAACAGTGATAATTTTTTTAGGTAGCAGTAGCATTTGAGCCAAACAACTACAGAATAGAAAAAAATTGTGAGCTAATACTCCTTAAAGGAAAGTGGTTTGTGTGTGCACACAAGTGTTGAATACCTTAATTTAAGGGCAAATATTAATACCTCACTCAGCTTGAGGTCAAAGGACTTCAATCCATGAGAATATTTTTGTTGGAAGTAAATGAAACTGTCCCCAGACCTTACCAATGACCGTGAACAAATACAGACCATTTTTTTTAATCTTAGATAAAACCTCTGGATCCTCCTTTAGAGCCTACTCACTTTCCCACAATTCTAGAACATGTTTCTAAACCTGGGCACTACTGACATTTTGATCCAGGTAATTCTTTGTTCTAAAAGTCTGTCCTGTACATTGTAAGAGGTTTAGTAACCTGACCTCTACCCACTAGATGCCAGTAGCATCCTCCTCCAAATTGTAATAATCAAAAATGTCACTGTATGGCACCAAATGTCCCCTGGGGGTAAAACTGTCCCCGTTGAGACATGCTGTTCTAGAGGGAGTGGAATAACCTTTGTTAAAGATAGGCTCACTGAAGAAAGCAAGGAGTAATAGCTGACAGCTCTGCAGGGAAGGAAAAGACTGAGAAATGAGACAAAATGATTACAACTCTGCATAACAATCTGGGGTCACTTATGTAGGAACTTCGATCACTACAGTAAGTATGACCAACACTACAATAAATATGAATAGCAATTATTTCATTCTGCATTAACATAGAGGTGCCCTAGAGTGAGAGCATCCCTAAGTTATTGCTGAATAATCTAAATTATGTTCACTGTAGTGACTCTGAATCATTAAGGAATTATTAGTTTCTTTAGTGTACCCCATTAAAGAAAATAAAGAAGATATAGCACATTTGAGGAAGATTTCCATCAAAAAATTGAACTTTCCTAAATTTAGGCCAATTGATGTTTATTGGGGGAAAATGCTTTTGTGTTGATAAGTATCTTAGAGTTTCCAGGACAATGTTGATTTGGAATTTGTTTTTGTAACTGTTCCTTAATTCTGGTTCAGAAAAGAGACACCACCCATAAAGGCAACACCTTATCCCTTGGCAAAATCCTACTAGATTATAATGTGTGCCTAGTTTGGCTCACAGGTATTACCAAAGACGAATGCTGCCAGCTCTTGCCTGATCAGGAATGTCTGCGAGAATGCTAGAGAGAGGTGTGTGTTTAGGCAAGACTTAGCCAGTTTCCAAAGCCCAGGTCAAAGAAATCTGTATTAGTCTGGGTTCTCCAGGGAAACAGAACCAACAGCATATACATATATAGGTATATAAAGATAGGGAAAGAGATGTACTATAAGGAATTGGCTCACATGATAATGGAGGCTGAGAAATCTTAAAATATACAGTCAAAGGCCCTAGAGACAAAGGAGAGCTGACGATGTAAGTTCCAGTCTAAGTCCAAGTCCAAAGGCAGGAGAGGACCCATGTCCCAGCTCTAAGATAGGCAGAAAGAGGGTTAGTTCTTTTGTACACAGTCTTTTGCTCTATTCAGGCCTTTGCCACTTTGGATGAGGCTTACCCAGGTTGGGGAGGGCAATCCGCTTTACCCCGTCTACAAATTCAAATGTTAATCTCATCCAGAAACTTCCTCACAGACACACCCAGAATAATGTTTAACCAGACACCCTGTGGCCCAGTCAGGTTGAAACATAACATTAACCATCACAAAACTTGATGTAGAGAGAGCCTGCAAAACAAGGCTGGTACAGAGTAGGAGAAAGAACAACAGAGAGAGACAAAGGAGCCCACCACCCCAAGCAAAACAATGTGGCAAGAGTCACAGACCAAATGGGTATGTGTAGATCAAAGACTTTATTTTGCAAGAAATTTTAGAAATTTGACTTACCCTTTAGAGTAAACAAATAAATGAGCAAGCCCAATTCTAAAGTCTGACTGGCAGTCTGAAACAGGAGACTGGAAGTAAGAAAAGAACTAGGACAGGTATCAATCAACCTTTCCATCGTGATGTTCTATAGACCTCACCTCTCTGTGGGGCCACGAGGAGGGGGTTGGGTAAAGGGATTCCAGACAGAGCTGCCAAAGGGATTGGAAAGAAGTCAGTGATAATGTTCTCTGTCCATTTGTGTTTTAGATGTTAAAATAAATCAGTAAATATTCATAGAGACAGACTTCAGTTTGGAACCCAGCTCAGTCACTCACTAGTTGTGTAATTGTGGGCAAGTTAGTTAACTTCTCTGATCCTTAGTTCTCATGTAGTAAATACACAAACTAAGTAAAATCCTGATGATATGAACATTCACATCTGATCACACTGCCAGTGACTGGCTGCCAGTGTTCACCAAGTCTCTGTTCTCAAACGAAGGTGGGCCAGACAGGCTTGGGGTTTCATCAGTGATTGTTTGTGGTCATTTGGGACTATCTTGGGTCAGTGTGTTGTCACTTGTGCACAGCATATGGCTCTCTTTCTTAAGTTTTGTGCTTTTCATCACAGAACAGACCACCTGAAAAGTATTGTTGTTCATTAACTTTGCAGTGATGCAAACCTGTAATTTCTGTGATTAGATTTTCTGAATACCCTTTTGGTGTTATGGTGAGGTTTTACAGTATCTACCTAATAGGGCAAGGCAAAGCAGGTCTAGGTTCTGTGGGGCCTTAAGTTAATACAATTTTGGAAGGCTTTTTCAAGAAAAAAGGAATACAAAATTATTAACATAATATTACGTATGAAAGATAATGTTTACTTAGAATGTAAAAGAGAATTATACATTTTTTAATGATAAATTTTAAAACAGGGCTTTGGAAGAAGCTGTTGTAAGTGAATAGTCCAGAAAATGTAAACTTTATTAGCTTCTGGGGTTGGATGAGGATTGAAGAAGATTATGCATAGAACTACTTAATGCCTGATAATAAGAACATACCTTCAGCAAATGTTAGCATGTTTATCATCATTATCAAAGTGGTCAATAATAGTGATTATCTACCATGTACCAAGTCACATGGCACTTGAGGACATCAGAGGTTTGGAGAAAGGCCGTGATGATGGATCAAAGCCTTCTTACCTCCTCTTCTTTCTCCTCTTTCTGAGAACCCTGACCACTGCAGCCCAGGACAGCGTAGGAAAAGATGTCATATGCAGAAGTATCAAGTAAGGAAAGGGACCCCAGACCTACTGGCCTGATTAGCAGAGTCAACCTTGGAAAGTCAGATGTCAGAGCTATATTGTCTTCTGGTGCTACAAAAATGAAAAATTGATGGGCTTCCCTGGTGGCGCAGTGGTTGAGAGTCCGCCTGCCGATGTGGGGGGCACGGCTTTCTGCCCCGGTCCGGGAGGATCCCACGTGCCATGGAGTGGCTGGGACTGTGAGCCATGGCAACTGAGCCTGCGCGTCCGGAGCCTGTGCTCCGCAACGGGAGAGGCCACAGCAGTGAGAGGCCCGCGTACCGCAAAAAAAACAAAGAAAAAAAAAGAAAAATTGAAGATAGAACCATTTTGTAGTAATAATCACAAATATAATTACAATGCACTGTAATCAGCAGAATACATATATAAACAAATAGTTACGGAAGTGCAAACAAAATAAAAGCAGGTCATTAATTTTGTCCAGCAACGTTAGAGAAGGCTCATAAAGGAAGAGATATTTGAGTAAAATTCTAGACGGGGGGGAATGATGTGCAAAGGAAGATGTGTAGAACAGGTGTCGACCAAGTGAGACAAGCAGGTAGTAACGTGGACTTACATAGGATGACAGGAGATGAAACTGCAGAGGTAGTCTGGGATGGAATTGCCTGCCGTGGTAAAGTATTTGGCCTGAGGGAAATGGGGAGCTAATTAACCACTGATTTTTTTTTTTTTTTTATGAACTTTATAATAACGGCCTTGGAGAAGCTATGCAGGGGTCACTTCTAGAGGGGTAAAAGCTACTGTCAGGGAAAGTGCCCTTGTGTAAGGGTGTACAGGCCGTGCACTGCACAACTCCAAGGGCATGTCATTCACATAGACTATAGTAAGAACAACACTCCTTCGAATTTTATACAACATGAAAGGACAGTGATCCAATGAGGGATCATGAAGAACTGAACCAAGCAGATGCAAAGAGGATGAAAACCAGGTACCAGCACCAAGAAATACTTCCGAGAGGAAATTAGCAAGTATGGGAGACCATACTTCTCTTCAGTTTCTCAGATAGTTGTTGATGCTTTTAGGAAACTCGGGGGCAAACTTGAAAATACAAGCCAATTCAATCTTAAAAGCATTTTGGGAAAGAATCATTTCTTCTTAGGACTTCATGTTGACCAACCCATCATTAATGATAAATAAATGTTCAGAATGAAGCACTGCAGCAAATGAGAAGCTGGAAAGTCAGGGTGTTTCACATGGACTACTCAGGACACTTAGGAGCACTTTCCCGCCCAGGCACATCTCGTTTGGAAAAACAAAATAAACAAACGAACAAAAACATCATTTGTTTCCATTTACAGAGAGTTCAGCAAAATTGCATTTGTCTTACTTTTCTCACCAGTTTCATTTACTATGGATTTATGGAATTCACGTTCACATTACCTTTAAGGCGCAAAGTAAATCCGCAAGTATAACAGAATGCCAAAACAGGAGAGGAAAGCGTCAAGTGCCTGTAAATACTAACTATGCACAAAAGTCATTCCGCCCATTCAGTTAAAACCAGAATCTTCACCTCGTCTTAATCTATTTCTCGTCACCATTTACCTGAACTAAACTTTGTTAGCAAAGCCCCAAAGCAATAATATGTCATTGACTTGAGATTTTTCTGTCATTTATAACAGAAAGGAATTCTCTTGTCTTCAGCTACATCACCCAGACTCAAAATAAGACTAATCTGTTTCATAAGCCCCAGTAAGTTCATGGCTCTTAGTCTGCCATTTCTTCATTATCAGACAATGATCAACAACCAGAAAAGAGAGTCAACTACTTGAAAACACTGGTCTTTTTACCTTTATTTTCCTACCATCACAATGGCTCTCTGATACTTAAAAGACCTAATAGATTTTGCTGTTTATATTGTAATCTCCTGGGAGCTCTTTAGAAAGGCAGAATCTCAGCCTCCACCCTAAACCTACTCAATCAGAATCTATATTTTCACAAGAACTGAGATGACTCTTGTGTAAGGTAGAGTTTGAGAAGCACTGCTCTAATCGCTTCATGGGAGATGAAGGTACCAGGCTAATTAGCTGCTTTATCAAAACCACCTTAAACACACACGCATTACTAATAAACCAAATGAGGTACATGAGTTTTCCAAACAGAAATAATTTGGCTAGTGGACAGTTCAAATAAAAGGATGAGAAGACGAGACAGAAAAGGAAAAAGGCCACCAAGAACATGGGAAAATACAGGCTCCAATTAGAAGCACTGAAGTTTCCAAGTTTTGAGACTGATTCCAATAATTCAACTCTTAAAGACTGCCCACAAAATACAGAGAATTTGGTCCTTTCCCCTTATTTGCATGAGTAAATACCTTCCAACGAGGGCAGTATTCACTTCATATCATATTTTAAGATGATTATAGCCAATCTCAGGTGGTTAAAGTTGTTTAGCCTTTAGCCTTGTACCTTATACCCCACCTGAGGCATGCTGAGCTCCTTGGAAATGGGCTGCCTGTTGTGCTGTACTGCTTAATTATTATATTAACATACTAAAGCTTCCTTTGAATTAGCTCTTCTCTGTGAGTGTGTTTATTCTATAGAAAAGCCCTTCAGTGATTTGCAATGAAGGTAATTTTTCTTGTCAGCTTACTTCAAAAATCCAATAAGTATAAATCCAATGCAATTTGAGTTTTGCCAACATTTTGCTCCCATTTCATTCTGTTTCCTTCACATCCTTTTTTTTTTTTTTTCTCTTGAAACCCCAAGTGCAAAGCTTCATTTTCTGAATGCAAAGCAGGCTGCAGCCTCTCCCAGAATACAGTGTTGCTCTGTGGCTCTGGCTCCCATGACGCTGGGCACCTCTGCCCACGGTGGGCAGAGTCCAGCCTGCCTAGTAAGACTGCATCAGAGCACGCTGAACTTTGGCCCACTTGGCAAGATTCGCACATTGATTCACTGAAAACTGACGGACGTTCCTATCCATAGGCATAAAGCAAACGAATAAAAGCTTTTTTGGAACAGTGCACATACAAAACTGCCATCCCCAAATTCACAGTCATCTTTATACCTGTTGCCTAAATCTAAACCTGTAGGGTGCTGGCAAGAAATTCTTAGTCCACAGCAGCAAAAAAAGCATGGAATATTCTGTGGCATTCCAAGTCAAAACTCACTTCTCTGGCGAGCACCCTTACAAGTAGTAAGTCCTGTTTCGAATTACTTCAGCCTCACCCCACAGTGTGCTCTCTTTAAAATTTTAGCATATGGTAAGGACTGAAGTTAAAGAATAAATATTGATTTTATTTGAGTTGCATGCATGCCCTCACGATTTTATTATTTAAGATTCAGGGGAAGAACTGCTACCCCCACAGGCCGTAAGTTTAGCCAGAGCAGAAATCAAACTTTATTCATCCTTGTAGCCCCTTCCCGTTAGTACTTGGACTAAAGCTTGGTACCTGGTTGTGCTCAAAGGAGCTGCTAAATTGCAAAGCTGCTCTCAAGTTTGCATCAAGATGCTCAAATTTCTGTTTAGCTACACGTGACAGAACAACAGTAAGGAAAAAAAAAAGTAAAATCAAAGACCTCTCTACTCCACTACCGAATGCAGGCTACTGAATGGATGCGGTATTCGAATTTATTCGTCCATACCTGCCATCCAAAATAAACCATCAGAATTCTTCTTTCCTGACACTGTAAAACATTTCCAGACATTCCTCTCCGTGAAGTATCTTCTAAATGAACTATAATCTTTTTAAGATAATTTATTTGTAGTTTTTTTTTTCAATATCTTATCTCATTTTCCTTTTCTCAGTGTTACAGACCCAGCCCAGTGCCTCACCTACATGGGACAGTTCTTTAGATGCACCGTGTCATTTTTATGACTAAGGACTACCGTCAAGTTAAACAAAATGACTTTGGTAATATACCAGATCTCGGAGGAGAAAGTAGAAGACAAACGAGCAGTAGCTACAGAACCACAGCATAACCTCATTTTAATCACAAGTATTCACCCCTCAGTGTGTATAGCTGATAGGCTGGGGAGCAGACTCAGAATAGGTCAGTACCAACCAAGTACAAATCAAGTGGTGGCAGCTAGAGATATGGTGGTGAAGTTTGGTGGTTACAAACACTGGCTTTGAACTCAGACAAGCCTGTGGTCCCTGGGTTATCTTGTGTGGCATTTGAGAAAAAAACCTAAGGGGAGATTAAGAACAAGGCCCCCAGGAGGGTTATTTCAGTGAAGCAATGAAAGAGGTAGCCAGCACCAGGGAACGTCAACCATGGGATTCATCATCAACCTTGACCTTCAATCTTCAGGTTTAAAGCCTCCATTAACTATTTTTTATTCTCATTTCAATGCAGTTGAAAAATAACTGAGTGCCACTTTGTGCTAAGCATTAAGGTCTCTGAGCTCTGCTGGGGAGTCATGTAAGCTTTAAAAAAATTACTGCAAAGCAATGCAAAACTTGACAGAGAAGTTATGGATAAAGTGTGTAACACATGAAGATGCAGTAAATTTGACTTTGAAGGAAGGTCATACTCGAGGTGGGCATTCAAGCAGAGGAGGAGTTTGCCAAGCAGACAAGGAGGGAAAAGCATTCAAAGTGGAAGAACTAAAGGCAGAGCCTGAGAAAAGTTGACACATTCCAGAATTGTTAAATGTCCTGGTATACTCAGAGCAGAGAAAGAATGGAGACAAGACAAAAAATATAGGGGTGGAGATGAAGGCCCTTGCAGGAAAGGTAAAGGAATTTCAAAATTTTTTACTGTTTAAGTAAAAAGTTGATAAGCCCATATCTATGTTTTAGCTTTTTGGTTTTTCTCCCAAAACCATTCAATTTAATCGTGGTGTCAAGTCCTACCTTCCCTCTGCAATGTCCTTAATACTGGATGTCTTTTTTTCTACTGCTAATGCTGGGACCAGTTCAGGTCTGCACCATCTCTGGATGTCTAGCATAACCTTCTACCATATCACCTGACCTCCCATCTCTCTTCCTTGAGTCCAGTCTTTGCTCGGGTGCCAGGCAAAGTTCAAACTTCAATGACTCCCCAGTCCTTAAATTGCAACACTTTTGATAGTCGTGACAGCTTTACTGACATACTTACCCAAATAAACAAACAAATGAACACATATATTTGGAAAGAGCTTCCAATCATGTGCTGCCCATGAAGGATACTAAGTGGGAAAGGAAGCTGCCTGCGGCTAAGGCCAGAAGCCCATAATCCTACCAGAGGAATCTGGAATCCCTAATGGGCCTCAGAAAACATGAACTTCTCACCAGATAATCTAACTCTTCTCCAAAAGGCCTCAGCTATCTTCTTTGGACCTATGTCCCTTTTATTTATCCATCCGGACATGTTCTGTAACCAAAGACACCCATAATTTCTCAGCATTTTTATACACTGCCCTCAACATAAGGAATGCTTGCATCTTGTACTCTTTCTCTTCCTATAAAATCCCTACCCATCCTTCAAGGTTTAGCTACCATACACCTATGGATGGCTTTCTTATCCACCCACCTAGAGGTAACCCCCTTCCCTACACCCACATTGGAATTACTCAGAGAACTTTGCCCTTCACTCACCTTACTTACCCTATTATACATGTATTATAGTCATTGTTGAGTAAGTTGATGGCAGGGGCTATTTTTCCCTCATTACTATATCCTCTGGAAATTTACCAATGACTTACTTGACAATAACAATTTATTAAATTCAATTATAACTTCCAATCAGGCATTGTATTAGCTATCTATTGATATGTAACAAATCACTCCTAAAAACTCAGAGGCTTAAAATCACAAACATTTACTATCTCACACAATTTCTGAGAATCGGAATTGTGGGAGCAACTTAACTGGCGGTTCTGACTCAGGGTCTCTCCTGAGGATCGTTAGCAGGATGAGTCATCTGAAGACATAATGAGAGCAGGAGGACATGCATCAAAGTTCACTCACATGGCTGCGGGCAAAGGCTTGAGTTTCTCACTGGCTGTTGTCTGGAGGCCTCAGTTACTTGCCACATGGGCCTCTCCATAGGGCTGCTCATGACATAGAAAATTACTTCCCCCAGAGTGATCAATCCAAACGAAAAAAAGAGAGTGAGAAAAAGACCAAGGCAGAAATTGCAATGTCTTTTATAACTTAATTTCAAAAGTCCTATACCACCACTTCCATGGTCACACAGACCAATCCTGGTATAATGTGACAGGGGATTGCACAAAGGCATGAATGCCAGGAGAGGGACTCACTGGGGGTTGTACTGGAAACTGTCTATCATAGACACCTCCAAATTATGCAGTAGAAAATGGTCTATTCAACCATTGACTCAATGGAAGACTAATGTTATCTTGATATTCTTTATGTTTGAACAGGATCATATTTTTCAATAACTTTTAAAAAGTAATTTTAATAGGAATTAATTAATGACTTGGATTATTTCATTATTTAATAAGCAAAAAGTGTCAACAGATGAGTGATAAATTGTCCAGCAATCAATGTTACTGATGAGTAGGGTGTACTCCTTTTTTTAATATCTCACAAAAGAAAACATATTTTTTAAGTTAATTTCAAAGTCCTTACCCTGGACTAGTGCTGTGCTTTAGAACTTTCTACACCAGTAGAAATGATTAACATATACACACTACTATACATAAAATAGATAACCAACAAGGACCTACCATATAGCACAGAGAACTATACTCAGTATTTTATAGTAACCTATAAGGGAAAAGAATCTGAAAAAGTATATATATATTCTTTTATATATATATATAAAGCTGAATATATATACATATAAAACTGAATCACTTTGTTGTATAGCTGAAACTAACACAACATTGTAAATCAACTATACTTCAATTAAAAGAAGAAATATTCTATATTTGTGCTATTCAGAAGATAGCCACTAGCCAAACGGAGCTATCAAGCACTTGAAATGTGACTGACGAACTAAATTTTTATTTTATTTCATTTAATTAATTCAAATATAAATAGCTACATGTGGCTGGCAGTTATCATATTGGAGAGTGCAGGTCTAGACTACCATTTATTCTTTTACTTTGTTTTGACATAGACCTGAAACACAAATTTTAAAATGGTGTCTTAGGACAAATTATCAAGCTCTAGGGTCAAATTATTTGGATTCCAACTTAGGTTTTTCATTTGCAAGTGATTTGTCCTTACAAATTGTACTTAACTGCTCTTTGCCTCAGTTTCCTCAACTGGCAAAATAAAAGTACTTACCCCTATAGGATTGTGGAGTAGATTAGTGCCTGACACATAATAATTGTGATAAATGTTAGCTGTAATTACGATTACAGTCTTTAATACCATGTGACTATTTGTGAACATATTTTCTCCAATACCAGGTATTACTTAGTTTAACGTGAATAAGTGCATAAAATGAATCTTCACAATCCTATTATTATATTAAGAATAATGCAACAAGTGTAACTACTGTATTTCCTACAAAGCAACTTCAGAAGAAGGTTTTTTCTTTGAAAATAGACAAGCCATTAGCTGGAACATCTTTTTCTTTCCTTAGTTTTGCGTCAAAGTTTTGTTGGGTGTTTTGCACTATTTCAGTCATAACTTTGATGATCACCATCATGAAAAAACCAGGAAAGTGGCCTTAACTAAATTTGTAAAGTTTGCAAGAATTCATTTGAAGTTACTGTTATTTGAAAGATGAGAAAAATGTGGCCTTGTTCCCAAGGAAAGTAAATGTTTCAATCTCCTACCTGTGAATATGAAGATACTGTATTTTATTTGCACAGGATACACCATAAACCTTATCAGTTTCCTCTGGGGGAAAAAGTAAAGTGTAGTCGCTGGCATTAGAGTAAAGCAGACTTTTCATTTAATATAGACTGAGATAAATTCAGGTTAAGTGTTGTATAAAGAAAATTGGTTACAATATTTATTATTATAAAAACAGCACATAGGACTATTACTTTTTTATACTTCGATCATCACACATATATACACACACACACGCACACACAAGATTTTAAACTGGGACTCAGTCAAGTACTGTAGAAACAGCTGAGTCATACATCTCCCTTTCACAATTTATTATTGATCCACTCTCACTATAGTTTATTTTCTTCCTCAGGGGAAACTAAGAACTTCTTTATCAATTTGGTCAAAGTTTTTATGACTACCCTTTCTCTGACATAATGTAACATAATATATTTGAACACAGCCATCCATAGTATCTCACCTGTCCCTGTTCTAAATATCACTCCTCCTCATACTACGATTCAATTTAAAGAATCTTTCCAAAGATCAATCTAAATGAATAACAAGTTAGCTTTCAGGCAAACAAATGAATTTGCATTGTTTTGTAATTCATCATAAATATTTCACTTAATTACAGAGGTACATTGTTCAGAAACACAAAACATCATAAGTTCATTAGCACTGTCCCTGCTGATTTTTTAGCTCTGTGGAATGTAAAAGCCAAAAGTAAAAACAGCCTGCAGAGTCCAACCAGAGCACACGTTATATCAAATGCTAGAGTCCACAAACAAACATGTCATAGTATAAATTTGTGAGACGTATTTTGAAACATCAAGATTTTGGCTTTTATCAGGTGTTACCCTATTTACTTTTAAATTCAAGGTCAAAGAAACCCTCCTCCCTGTGTTTTTTCCTTTTGCTTTATATGATCCAAACAGACAAAATCCCATATTATCTTGAAAGCGATTAAAGGAGTTACTTTTCTCTCATCCAGGGTAATAAAATTGCAATATAACTAAAATGTAACAACACATTTTTGAAGATGGGGAAGTTTATCAGCATGAAATAAATGTACTCTCAATATATAAATGTTGTCATATTAGAATCAGCACCTAATATGAAAAATGTAAATCCATTTAAAATTATCCAAAAGCAAAGGTAACATATTTTTACTTAGCTAACTGTAACTCTATAAAAAGCCATTTTTTTAAAGTATTACTTCCAAATACTTGATAATTTATAATGTTTCTAAGTGGAAGTGTAACATATCCTCAAAGGAAATAGTAAAAGTTTATAATTCTGAGTATGAACCTAAAACAGCAAGGTGTCCATATTTTATTAAAATACAGCTTTAATATTTTGTGAAAAAATGAATTTAAATACAACTCCTGCAGAATAAGTGATTCAAATATCAAATTAGTTTCCAAAACTTAATGCTTCAGCCCATTTAAAACTGTTAAATGCTTCATTATATAAGTATATATAGGGTTTTTTCCAAGTGATCTTAATAATGTATAATATCGTTATAAAATACTTGAGCTTTTTCATCGTTAGACATTAAAGTACTTGCTAGTTCTTTACTGAAGTCTCTGCTAAAGCATGTTGTTTTCCTTCTTGGTGAACTAACAGCAGCCTGAAGGAATTAGTGCTGAGAAGAAAAAGTCAAGAAAACACAAAAATATTTTGTTTGACCAAGCAAAAAGCAACAAAAATGGTTTGGTTTAAATGATGCACTAATTCGTAAACTACGTCTGATTCTGCCTGATTTAAACAGCTGGGACTTTTTTTTGAGGAGCTGGGGAATCATTTAAATCCCTCTATTGCAAGTATCATATCTTCAACATGCGTTTTTTGGCAATACTAGTGAATGTTTTATAGAAGGACTGTTGTAAAACAGAATGCTAATTACATGAAAAAAATAATTAAACCATGCACGTTTTGTGTAAAATGTGTACATGCATTAGAAGTGCATGTAAGCGCAACATTCCAGCAAAACTAAGAAGGAAATTATAACCTCTGCCCTGAATTGAGGACTGAAAATAATAGCACAATACATGTATAGGAACCCTTGGTCACATTCCTTGATTGACACATTTCCACCTTCTGAAACAAGAAAGAGTTAACTGGTAGATTTCTCAACTGCAATTTCATGGTAGTTTACCCAATTGACTGTTGGTTAGTCATCATGCTGACAGTTTCTGAGCCATTTTTCCTAGGCATACATGGAGTGAGAAGGCGGAAAAAAGGGCTAACTCATTTATTAACACATTCTCAGAGTTTTCTAAGTAGTCACTATATTCTGCTCTCAGAAATACCCCAAGTACATTCTCAGTGTCCATATTGCCTGGCCTCTAATTCTTTATCCTGTCATGTGGTATCTTTGGGCATGTAGCTTCTGTTCTTTCAGTGGTCTATATTGGGCTGCTCCATAAAACTAAGTCATTTTGCCCTGACCTTTCTTAATTTGAGGTTGCTATTATTATTTCTGGTACTGAGTAGCTTGCCATAACATAAAAATAAAAAGTTAAATCATATGGGTGTGCGTGTCTGTGTGTGTGTATATGAGAAAACACTGAATAAGAAGCTAGATACATATTTATACTAATGATGAGATAATAGGTATTTTATACTATCATTGCCATAAAAATGTAAATTGTTAGTAGTAAAATTTTATACTACTCTTTAATTTCAGCATGTTTTCCATGTTTACTGAACTATAATCTAACCCAGATAACTGAAAGAGATGTTAAGTAATGATTGACAGACAAGCTAGCTAAGTAATAATTTTATTGAAAGCAAAGATAACTAGCCAATGATTGAGCTATCATACTGACTATAAAGATTATAGATTATATTCCCCTGAGAAGGGTAAAAAAATAAAAGGTTATAAAATATAGATTAAATATCTAGGGATATATATTATTTATACTATGTATGTCTGTTTGTATGTATGTGTGTATGTAAGGTACATTCAGGAGATTTTTCTCATTGCTATAAATTAGAGAAATACCCAGTGCTTAAAATGCGAGAAAGCATAGGTTGCTAGAAGCAGGGACATATACAATAGGACACTTCATATTTCATATTATCCCCTTCTTTAGTATCTTTGAGATTTTGCCTAGCTCCTTGGTCAACATGCAATCTAGTTTAATGACAAAGTGCCACCAACTGATCCCACCAACTGAACATCATTCTGAAACCTCACTTGGATCCTCTCTGCTGCTCAGAAACCCTCCCATTCATCTCTTCTGGACTGCCAATAATAGTCACATAGTAGCTGTTACAAACCATTTTCTCCATCTTTAATCTTCAACCCCGCTTCAATTCACTTCATTCTCCTACCATGACTCCATTTCTTCCTTTACTGAGAAGAATAAGGTCATGTGATTGATATATATCCTTAAATTCCATTTCCTCCATCTCAAAACTATCACTATGTCATCTTTTCTCTCTGTCCTCCATCTCTCCAGTTTTACGGGGAAAAGCATAAAATATTTCTCAAAATTCAACTGTCTCATGTGCTTTTTATCCCAGCGGAACCCACATCTTCTATTCATTCCATCATTCGTTCATCCAATACCTAGGTCAACAAACACTTACTGGGCACACATGCAGTACAGGAGTTTGAAGCCAGAGGTGGGTTTTCATACCTGTTTGTTCATTTTCTAACTACACAAGCACAGGCAAGTTCCTTAATCTCTCTGGCACTCATTCTGCTCAGCTGTAAAATGAGTAATACCTTCTTCATGTACTAGTATGAAGATGAAATAAGAACTGGCAGATTAAGCACTTACTACACTTAGTACATAGTAATTTTGTAGCAAGTAAAATGCTAGTTTCTGGGGGTATACAGTTGAGAGATGTGTTCCTCTAAAAGGACTTCATACCTTTTGGGGATCGCATCTTTCAACTATATATGATATATATATATATATATATGATATATATATATATATATATGAATGTATGTGTGTGAGTTTGAGTAGTGCAATATAAAATGGAATATAATATGTAGTATAATATTATAATCAATCTCCAATTATGATTAATAAAAGAGATAAGCTGAGAGACCAAATACAAATAAATATTACTCAGCCATAAAAAGAAACGAAATTGAGTTATTTGTAGTGAGGTGGATGGACCTAAAGTCTGTCATACAGAGTGAAGTAAGTCAGAAAGAGATAAACAAATACTGTATGCTAACACATATATATGGAATATAAAAAAACAAAAAAAAAAAGGTTCTGAAGAACCTAGGGGCAGGAAAGGAATAAACACGCAGACGTAGAGAATGGACTTGAGGACATGGGGAGGGGGAAGGGTGGGCTGGGACGAAGTGAGTGAGTGGCATGGACATATATACACTACCAAATGTAAAATAGATAGCTAGTGGGAAGCAGCTGCATAGCACAGGGAGATCAACTTGGTGCTTTGTGACCACCTAGAGGGGTGGGATAGGGAGGGTGGGAGGGAGACGCAAGAGGGAAGAGATATGGGGACATACGTATATGTATAGCTGATTCACTTTGTTATAAAGCAGAAACTAACACACCACTGTAAAGCAATTATACTCCAATAAAGATGTTTAAAAAAAAAGTTTACAGTGTTTCTATAGTATTTAATTGCCACTTAGAGATAAAAATGATTTATTTATAATTACTACAAAAATATAAAATATGTAACAAAAACTTGATATGAAAAACACGAGACCTAAATAAAGAAAACACTTAAGGTTTGCTAAAGCATATAAAAGTTTGGAATAAATTAAAAGATAGCCCCCTTCCTGGATATTATAATAGCCAGAATATCCTGTATTCAGAACAAAATCCCAATTAGATTTGTTTTGTACTTGAAATAAAAGAAGAAGATTCTGAAATGCATCTGAAAGGACAGATAGGTGAAAAAGGAATTGGAAATTTGAAAAATACAGGCATATGATAGGACACTTTTCCTATTAGATATTAAGAGGTATTATATAAACATCATAACTAAAAAATGGAACTATCCCCAAAATCAGCAGACAGAAAATGGAACACAATAGATAGCTCAGGAGCAAATCATAATTCACATGTAAAAGCATAACATTCAAGAAAGGTGGCCTAATCTGTCAGTGGGAAAAATATTATTTAATAATTAATTCACTATTTGGAATTTTAAAACTAAATTATATATTTATTCCATTAATAACATTGACCACAAAATATTAAAAAGAAATTCTCACGTCAAATATCTCACATCAAATAACACAATTAAAAGGCAAACAATAGGCTGTGAAAATATTTTATACATGTCAATTATAGTACTAGTACATGAATCCCTCATGCATATCAATAAGTAAAACCTAAAACCTAATTACATGATCAGGTGACAAAAGTAGTACAAAAGCTAATAAGAATTTAAAAAACAAAGTACAGGCTTTCCTATTACAAAAGGAAAGGAACTGTAAGATACTCCTTCTGCCTGTCAAAATTAGAAAGAGATAAGAGTAATAGAATAGTCCATGTCTGTTATGGTGTAGTCAAACGAATACACTGTTGTTTGGAGAGTTAACTAGTACATGTACAGTTTTATTTGTTCATTCATCTATCCATTCAACAAATATTTTTGGAGCATTTACTCTTTGTAAGGAATCATTTTGTGTAGTTGGAAAATTGGTATCAAAAGTTTTTAAATGTTTACTTATTTTATTCTTGGGATTACTTCTAGCAAGTCTATCCTGATGAGCAAAACTATACATGTAAATATCATAACTTTAATAGCAACACCTAAAAGTCCAACAGTAAGAATGATTAAATGAATGTTGATATCTCCCTACAGTTGCTTATATATTCTTTAGACAAAATCAATTTTTTAAAGAATGTAAGAGCCTTAAGGGTAATTAACAAGGTGAGAGTTGCATATAGTACAATCATAATTTTGTGATACACATACAACAAAGGTAAGAGAGGTTATCACTGGATGGAAAACTATAGGTTGGTTTTTCCTTTTTTTATACTTTTCTATATTGCTTATAATGAGCGTGTATTACTTTTAACATCAAAAGAAATACTATGCACTTTTTAATTCTTTGGAATAATAGGGAAATAAGTATTTTCACCTAAAAATATGAGAAGGCCTCAAAGGCACGTTTTAGACATTGTTCTATTATTATCTCTCTTGAATTTTTAATCTTTCCTTAGCCCACAAATGAACTCAGATCTCTCCTACTCAAAAATTACTTTCTCCTACTCCTTTGAGCTAGCCTATATTTTCCCCACCTATTATTACTGCCAGATTTCTTGGAAAAGCAGTCAGTATTTCTTTTCTCACTTTGTTGCCATCCATACATCCTTTGCAAAATGCTTCCCATTCCAATACATTGATTGAGCCAGCTCTATTGCAGATCATGGTAAGTCCATTCCAAATTCAGTTTTCTCCATCTTTGTTCTACTTCTTGGTCTACCTACGTTGTTTGATTTTGGTCATCTTTTGATAGTTTTCTAATCAGTACTTCATTTGTTCTTCTTTCTCCTCCCACTCTTTAAATAGATGATTTTCTCAACATTCTATTCTGGTCCTTATTCTCTTCTCACTTTCTATACTTTTCTTCTTGAAAATGTTACCCATTTTCACATATTCAGTTATCACCTCTATGCATATAATTCAAAAATCAGTTTCTGATTCTCCCTTGAATCATATCCCCTCTTTTTTTTCACCTGCAGGCTAGAAGTTGCAAGTTGGATGTTCTTCAAGCATCTCAAACTCAACACATCTAAAATCAAAATATTCACCCTGCCCTGCCCTTAAAATTTTTTTCATCACATGACTTCTCTATTTCTATTTACTTTCCCATAATTTTATGTATACCAAGCTCAAAATATCTTAGACTGCATCTCTGTCTTGTTCCTGCTCATCCAGTTGTCCATGCCCTATATCTATCTATGTATCTATCTATATCTTTTCATTTCCTTTCTCATTCTTTTGAACTCTGATATAACTACCCTTACTTTAGTGTGACTTGTCCTGATCCCATAGAAGTAATACTCTCATTGTTACTCAAATTCCTTCTACCTGCTACCAAAACATGGCCAGATTTATCTTCCTGCAACACCACTATAATTTTATCACTACCTACTCAAATGACTTCAACTGTCACTCGGGCTAAATGCTCTTTATCTTGGCATTCAAGATCTTCTCAGTCCAGTCCTACCTCCTTTGTTTTTCACTGCTACTATATAGATTCCCTTTGCTCGAAGATGAACCACTTTGTATGTATGAGTTGCCCTTTCAGAATCTGATAACACCCTTCCTAAAGGCCCAGCGTAAGTATCACCATAACAGCGCAGCCCTCCCTGGCCATCCCCACTAGTTCTTTGTTTAAATCATTCTTATGACAATTACTGACTTCTATCTGTTATTTTCTGTGAAAATGCCTTTTTCGCAAGCTATATTATAAGGTCCTTAACGATAAAAATTGTATCAATTTACCTTAGAATACATCACAACACCCGGCACAGTATCTTGCATATAGCAAATACTCAAATACTGAGGAACAAATCAATAAATTTACAGACAGAAAAATATTTAATACTTTTTAGTCACTGTATTCATGTATTTCTGTTAGTATATGGTTTGTTGTTCTCCTCTGTAAGATTATTAAAGCCTTGGGAATAGGAATCATACCTATCCTTTAATAACAGATAATCCATGTTTAAAGAAAGTCTTGGGAACCGTTATATAACAGTTTTACCAGGTGTTATACCTCTTACCCCTTGTTTTTCTTCTGGTTAGAAGGAGTTACATAAAATGAAATACAATGCTATTTTTTCATTATGATTTAGTCAGTGATTAATCCATAATTAAATCTTGATTATTAGGGTGACCATTCGGGTTAAAGCTATTTCCTGACCTAATTAAAGCTTTGTAGAAGAACATAGGTAAATGCGTATGTTCTTAAACACAGGCACAATTAGATCTCCCAGTGGTATATGAATCAGGTAACTCTTTTATTTGGCAGATTTTTGAAGGAAAAAAAGCATCAAATGACCAGTCATTTCCCTGAGAGCCTCTCTTATTTTAATAGCTATTACTCTCATTCCATGCTCATCTCCCCCGAGATACTGTGTTGGATTCTCTTTCTGAATAAGTCTTTCAAAAACTGAAGATAAATACAAGTCTCAGAATACCAACATTTCTCTCTGAAACATTTCTTATATATTAAATCAAAACGGGGTGACATTAGAACCCAGTATTGCTCAGATCAGGTGAAGCCTTTCCTGGGTAAATCTATTACACAAGACCATTCCCCCAGCTCTGAGCCAAAAGAAACAAGAGTAAAAGCACAATAATATGGTAATATCATTCCAAGATCCCAAACGTATCTGTAAAACCTCAGCTGGAAGTTGATTTAACCTCTCTGGTATTGTCGTGTGACCCCTGAGGTGGTACCTTCCCTTCTATAAGTGAGTAGAGCGATTACCATTACCCGTGGAAGCCAGAGTTCCCCAGTGACTTGGAAGAGTCTTGAGAAGGGATAAAGTTTCAGAGCTCATTGCAATTCTTCCAGCACTGAAATCTCCTGGAGCTGAAACTCATTCAGAAATGATGAGGCATTTGAAGCTGCCTGAAATAAGGGTTCTCTACTAAAGTGACTGGCTAGTCCACGTCCCACCTGAGAAAATGATGAAAAATCATGTTCAGGGAAAAAAAAATCCATTCCTACAATGGTACGGTGGAGCAGAGACAGTAGTTATTAAACTGACTTTGATTCAGGCTTGTTGAACTCTTTAGATTCCTAAAAGCCCATCTGCACTAGAGGTTTTAAATGCTGCGCTGATCATCTAATTTCTCCCATCTGATTCCTGTGATAACTCCTGTACTCTGGATAATTAGGGAACTGAGCAAACAAACCACCACCCTTCCAATATCAGGACACACATGCACTGCCGCAGGTTTACCCAGCCTTACGGAAGGCCTCCCCTCCATAGCACTGTGGTATCTCTCTCTGGGCAGTTTCCCACACTGCAGAGGGTAGGGGGGAGAAACTTCACATGTGGGGACTTAACTGAGGCTAACTCAGATTTTGGCTGCTATCCCACAAGAAGCAAAGCAGGAACAACGGGCCCCCTTTGCAGTCACAAAATTCTTGTTGCCACGTCTGAATGGATTTTCAAGTGCAACGGTGATCATTGGCTCATGAGCTTCCTTCCCACTGGCTTCATCGGTTACATACCGCGCATGTTTTTAAATGAGCATCGTTGGAGCAGGCTGGTGATCGTAGCAATTTTATGCAGCACACTTACAGCTACAGGACAAACTACGTAAACTGGGAGAGGCTCTCAGCAGAGGGCCTGTGTTTGGGTGGGTGGGGGGGCCGGGGGAGGGGGACCATGGGCAGAGGTAGAGAGAGTTGTAGCTACAACAATGAAAAAGACAAGAGGGACATTCACAGAAGAGGAGAATGAACAACTGACTCACACAAAAATGGTAAATGAAAAAACTAAGCATCTCAAACACAGTGTAGCGAAAATTCAAAGCCAGCTAACTGGATTAGAATGGCAGAAGGCTAAGGGAACTACTTAGTCTCTAAGAATGCATCTGATTGCTTCTGTAGAGAGTAGCCTGGCTACAAAGAGAGGTGCTTTTATGTTAGTTTGCCCACTATTGGTAAGAAAGAAAGGCAGCAACAGGAAATGGATGTTTAAGGCAACTTGCAAGCCCACATAGGAAGCGGCTGTTCCATTGTGGCGGTCCTGCTGCCTTCTACTGGTGACCCTCTGTGGGTACTGTCATTGTGGAAACAAGTAACAAGCTGCCACCAAGAAAAGAAAAACATTTTTAAAGAAACCGAACGATCTGGCAATTTTTTTTCTAAGAACACAAACGCAAAGGACAAAGTAAATGGGTTAGAGAGGCAGAGTCAACGTTTTCAGAGCTGTGAAGTGAGAAGCAGGGGGAGAGGGAGCCGGAGAGAGAAAGAGAGGAAGAGCTCCAGAGAAAGAGGAGATCCTGCTAAAGAAGCCAGCCCCCTGTACAGACAGCCTGACGCCAGATGGCTTCTTCTAATAAATATTCAACCTTAACTCTGTTCCCATGTAACTTTGTTGTAAAGCTGCCAGCACACCCACACAGATCTGGGCCAGCAAAATGATTACAGTAGTACAAACAAAATAGTGCAATAGAGGAAACAGACAGACAGGGTCCTGTCCACAGACAGGCCGGGCTGGAAGATGTGAGCTGATGAACCTTAGATTTAATGCTTCGGAAGTCCTAATAATAAGTAGCACTGGAGGGGAGGGGAACCTCAAAAGAGGAGAAGAAACATTTAACTCTTATCTGTGCTCTGCTTCAGGTTTCAGCACTGAAACATGTACAACTTTTTCTTTAGAGATTACATAGGAAATACTATATCTCAAATACTATTTTCCAATATAACCTCTATGTTTAACTACATTTAGAGTAATAACAACCTAACTAAAATCACCCCCATTTTAATTGCATCAGTATATAATACAACTATGTACTTTAAGATTTACCATTTGGGAAAAAAAGAGACGATTCACCATATGTTTTTTAAAAAACACACACGAGTAATCTCTTTGAGTGTCTTCTTCCTCCTCTCACCCCTTTCTGAGCTATTTGGTATTTAAATTCTATTTGAGTATATATACACCTTTTGATTCTAGGAGGAGGGGTATTCAGTAGGCATTTCAATGTTTCTTTGGGAGAGAATTTGGAAATATTGATGTCAGAATAGAATGCCATATTAATAAAGTAATATGTGGAGATTTTGAACCAAATAATGCTAAAACTCAGTTTGAGGGAACGGCGATATAGTGAAATATTATTTTAGAAATGCATGTTATGGAGTACATTAAAATGTGATGTAAGAAACAACTATTACTGAACTATATCAAGCTTTTTCAATTTTAGTTTTTCAATGATATATACAAACTTCTTGCGTTAGAAATGGACTAAACCAACTTAGTAATAAAATATAGCAGCTTGGACCAAATCATCTAAAATGGTTGGTATAAAAATGAGTTTCTAACTATACTTTATTTTCTATTTTTTGATCTGCTATCAAAAATTGTCCAGAAAAAAAAAATCTCTAGAAGAGTTAATCATAAGCCAAGATTTCTCTTACCTCAAAATCAAGAATATATTTTGTGGGGTTATCTGTGAGCACCGATAAGACTGCAGGAATGGAGATGTAAGAAAAACCAACAAAACAAAAAAATTAAACACTTACGAAGCGCTAGATAAGTTTTGTTAAGTGCATACTGTTGTTTTGACAGTTTGAGAATCTGCACAGATTTTACATTTTATTACACTGACATCAAAAGCCGTATTGATAGGAAAGGACCACATTTCTAGCAAAAAGAGACATAAAAAATTAGCATTTATCTTCCAGTGATATTGAGCTTTCTAAGGGTAAGCCATAGTATTTTCCCCTTCCTGCAGAGAACTGTATTGCAGAACTGAGAATGCCTTGGACGGTTAAGGCTTCCCAATTAAGGACACGATGGAGACAAATCCTTGAAAAGATGTGTATAAATTGCACACATGAAATACAAACAATATAAACATATCTGTATACCAAATATGCAGTTGTGCATTCAAAAGAGCTAATGGCATGCAATAATGGGAAATTATTTGAACATCTGTTTGAACATTAATCTGCATAGTTTTGCTCATGCAATCACCCATTTGCATCAGCATATTTTGCAAGTCGCATGCACACGTTAGACACCTGTTATTAAAAACCAGGTCCATAATATGCTGCTGATTTCCTTAAATATAATTCCATTTTCATGAGATTTATCATAGAGTCCAAATGGGTAGTGCATTTTTAGGAAAATGGGCAATACACACAGGATGATATTAGGGGAAATATGTGCACTTCTCCCTCATCTACGTATGGGTAATAGACTTCAGGGTTCAAAGAGGGAACAAAATTGGTAGGTAACGAAAAAACAAAACAACGTTGTAGAGATGAGTCACGACACAATCCAGCTCCTTCCTTCTGGTAGAAGAATGACCAACCTCTGAGAAATAAATTGAGAAGTCAATTGTGCCAAGTACTATGTTTACTAGCACATAGTACATAGTTGATAAATATCTGCTGATTCCTTGGTTAATAAAGAGATGTACAATTGAATTAAAATGTCACATTCAGCTAATGGTTACTGAGGTTAGATGATCTATCAGACTTTATTCTGACTGCTTTTATATGCCTATCTCATTTAATCCATATGGAAATAGCCTTTGACCAAATACTGAAAGACTGAACTAAAAAGATTAGGCTCTGCTACTAACTAGGAATGTGATCTTGGACTAATTTCTCTAGTAATTGATTTTGTAAAATGGGAGACTGGGTTGAGTTTGCAAATATGCTGTACATATGGTGCTACTATCCCGTTCTTTAACTGTGGCAGAAATAAAGAATTCTATCCCGGCACTTTTCCCCACTGAGCCTGGACTTAGCCATAAATTCTTTCTTAACACAGCACTCCAGGCAACCACCACCAACTGATCAAATTTGGCACACAAGATGAATCTATTTTCTATCCTTGGACTATATTTTCTCTAAGACTCTCGCCACAAACCGAATCAAGAACTCTCATAGAACACTAAAATCTCATCTTTTAAAGAAACTATCCTAATTATTTGGTTGTTTTGTAATTACAGTGTATCACATATGCTCTGAAACTAATTGACCATTGGTTAAGACTTGAGGAACTCTTGCTCTATGTACAATTTCACCATAATACAGTATTTTAAATGGATATAATCCATGTAGTATGCTATAGCAAAATAATGTTCAATATATTTCCCTCTTTTGGATTATCCACTTTCTTCCAGGCAGTCATGGAAAGCAGCATGAAGCAATACTTTGCACAGCACAGCCCTTGAGCATGGACGAAAGACAGCAGCCATGGTCCAAGCTTCTGTCAGACAGAGCGTTGGTGGTGTGATAGAAAGCACAGAAACCTCTAGGCACATTAAAAGGACATACTCAGACTCTTCAAGTGATATGGAAAGATGGGAAACAAATGGAGCTCTCAGAGAGGATGGGTTTTTGAGAAAAATCTCTGAGAAATCCTTCAGTGTGATAAGCATTGCAAACAGCTGAGATGAATCCATCAGAAGTATATACTGAGTGTTTGCTTTATGTCCAGTGCTAGGCTGTGTTCTTAGAGAAGTACAATAAAGGACTATAACACATTGCCTGCTTTTGGAGAAATGCATTCTAGTTGAAAGAAATAAAACTTATAGATAACATTGCAAAACTGCTCACAAGCCAAGGATACTCTTTTTTTTCTAGATACATCTATACCCACATGAACAACATTTCAATCGACCATATTACTTTGAATGGTAAGGCTCCAACAAAGAATGCCCAGAGTACTCTTTATGAGGTAGCAAAATGACTCCCATTGTGATACTACTTGGGTTATTTTCCTAGCTATTTATCGTGTCTTGCCTCTTCTTTTTGTAGTGGTGCCTGCACATAACACATATCTCTTGCTTCTAGAACTATTGTCCAAATTCCCCCTAAGGACTCACCATTCTCCCACACTCAGTCTTTGGGGATTGGGTGGAGCTTCACATCTAGCTCCAAGTGTGGGCACATGATCCATGACGGACAATGAATGGCAATGAGCCTTAGCATTTGCTAGTACTGTGGTAAAAGAGAAACTCAAGGTGTGACTGGACTAGCTGGTGGCCACAGGTAGAAACTGGCTAATGATAAAGCCCAAAGAAAAGGAAAGCAGAACTTTCCTTTTTTAGAGATGGAAACAGACCAGTCCCTAGTGGCATATATTAGCATTGGGATATAGCAATGTCTGATTCTATCTATATTCCTGGACTTTTCAGTTACCCAAACAAATTCTTCCTTCCCATCTACCACCCACCTTAAACTAGTTTAAACCAGATTCCTACAGCAAGCAATTTAAACAACCTAGCAAAATACACATCACTGGCATACACTGAGGCAGTCAGTCGATCCCAGCTAACGAATGCAGAAAGAACTTAAATCACTTTATCTAAATCACATAATAAAGGTCAACAAAAATACAGAAAGTAAAGGCCTAGGTTTTAAGAACAAAATAAGTTGAAGCACCACATTCTTTTAAAGTAGTTTCTATAGATATTTTCTTACCTTTGTGGGGACTGAGAACCAGGTCCCATTTCCCTTCACAATGCCCAAGTCCTTCCTAATATAACCTCTGGGAAATAGAAAATAAGACGATTGCCACAATTGCCCTTCACTGTAATCTTCCCTTGAATTAGGATTTTTTTCAAGGTGCTAATAGAGAACCTTTATGAAAACAAGAGTATCTAATTATTGGGAAGAATCATCAGAATTCCAAGAAGTTCCTTGTTAGGCCTATTTATAGGACTATTAGTATTAATTATCAATTTAGAGACCCTTATCCTTCTGCTTATTTCCACTAAGAGTCCAACCAGCTCTCACTGAGTCACTCAGAGGGAGATGTTCAAGTCGTACAACGTTAACTCAGAACTTAGGCCATTGCCTAGGAACAACAGACAGTGATCACTCTTAATGTGATCCAGGATACTGGCAGAACACTAAGGTGTTTTAGCCTCACTCCAGGAAGTAATTTATGCAACGCATTACCTAGCTGGTGAAAATATGTAGTAAAGAAACAACCACGATCAGGAGGAGCTAAGTTTCTCACGCATAATATCAGAGTGAATCCATAATAGCTGCGTAAGTGAACCACTGAGTCCTTAGCTCATTGCCTAACCTAGGAAGTCACCTGCTGATTTAATGTTAGCTATGGGAGTATCTCCATCACAGCATCCCTACTGCTATATCACATTTAAACTAAGCATTTTTTCTCTTCAGTCTACCTTCTGTTTAGAAATTACTTCTATTTTGAGCAGTGTTTACTTTTTCACCTTTTTGTAAGACTTGCATTTTATTAGCTAGAATTCAAATACAGCTAAATGAGGAAAACTCAATAAAGGGACTAAAAATTTTTTTGCATCCAATAAATTTGCTGTGAAATGCCAAGTTGGTGGCTGTGCCTGCAGTCATTTTAGTTATAAGACACATAGTAGGAAACAGTTTTGGGATTTTCAGCCATTAGTTTATAAATTGAATGAGACAGATGTGTTCATTCATATAAAGTAATGTAATTCTTCTTGGGAAAGTTTAATATTATACAAATCCATTATATTTACAAATTAATCTTCCCTTAGGAAATAAAGATAGAAGATTTGCAGAAGGGAGGGCTTTATTACTTTTAAAACTGAATTGTTAAAGAAAATAAAAGAAAAAGGAAAATTATATGAACTATAAATGCCTTTTTTTTTTTTTTTGCAGTACGCGGGCCTCTCACTGTTGTGGCCCCTGCTGCTGTGGAGCACAGGCTCTGGACGCGCAGGCTCAGCAGCCATGGCCCACGGGCCCAGCCGCCCCACGGCACATGGGATCCTCCCGAAACAGGGCACGAACCCGCGTCTCCCGCATCGGCAGGCGGACTCTCAACCACTGCGCCACCAGGGAAGCCCTAAAAAAGGCCTTTTTATGACTAACAGTTTTTTAAAACCAAAATTTATGAAAAGAGAGGGGAATAAAGCAGAACATAGAAAGATTTTTCAATGAGCTCACAGAAATTGCAACTCCTGTATCACAAATTGCAAACTCCTATAAAATTAAACCTGTTGGTGTGAATGCAAACTGAATGGCATTAAATTCATTAGAACTTACAATTATTATGAATTTCCCCTGGATAATTTTTTTTTGTCTAAACTCTCAAGCTACTTGCTCTAATTTTTGACAAGGTGGGATTTTAAAACTTCACACCACCAATGACAACAAAAAAATCCTGTGTTCATTTAATTTCTTAAACTTTCAGTGACTTGTTAATGTTGAACAAGTAATTGACAACATAATTAATTACTAACAATCCACTGTCATAAAATGGACTTTGCTACAGAGAAAAACTAAGAGTGAAGGGTAAAGGAAGTCTCAGTGCACACACAAATTCCTGACATGTTATAGAAAGGAAGAAAAGTTAATTAATTTTCTGCCAGATAGTCTCCTTTATGCTCATCCCTAGCATTTACTCTATAAATGCCCCCCTTTTTTTTTCAAGGAAGGGTTAAATGTATTTTCTACACAAACAAAAAATGTAGCATAATATTAACAATATCTTATAAATAAGATACAAACTATATTGATTTATTAATAACCACTTTTTGCAACATTTCTAACTACTGAAAAAAATCAATTAGCTATACGAAGGAGTTCTACAGAAAAAATTTGTTGCAACATTTTTTGAATATCATCATATACAACTGTTCAGGTTGAAAGTCATATAGTAATAACTAAAAATAAATGGCTATTATTTATTTTTTGATCACCTCCTATATTCCAGGACAGTACTAAATGTTTTCAATACATTATCTTATTTAACACTTTTAGCAACCCTATCCAGTAAATACTGTTATCAGTTACATTTTACAGATGAGAAAATTAAGCTTAAAGATATTAAATATCAGTGGACCTTCAAGATGGCAGAGGAGTAAGAGGTGGAGATCACCTTCCTCCCCACAAATACATCAAAAATACATCTACATGCGGAATGACTCCTACAGAACACCTACTGAACACTGGCAGAAGACCTCAGACTTCCCAAAAGGCAAGAAAGTCCCCATGCACCTGGGTAGGGCAAAAGAAAAAAGAAAAAACAGAGACAAAAGAATAGGGATGGGACCTGCACCACTGGGAGGGAGCTGTGAAGGAAGAAAGGTTTCCACACACTAGGAAGCCCCTTCACTGGCAGAGACTGGGGGTGGGCAAGGGGAAGCTCTGGAGCCACAGTGGACAGCACAGCCAGGGTGCAGAGGGCAAAGCGGAGAGATTCCCACACAGAGGATTGGTGCCGACCAGCACTCACCAGCCTGAGAACCTTCTCTGCTCACCCACCGGAGCAGGTAGGGGCTGGGAGCTGAGGCTGCAGCTTCAGAGGTCAGATCCCAGGGAGAGGACTAGGGTTGGCTGTGGGAACACAGCCTGAAGGGGGCTAGTGAGCCACAGCTAGCAGGGAGGGAGTCTGGGAAAAACTCTGGAACTGCCTAAGAGGCAAGAGACCATTGTTTTGGGGTGTGTGAGGAGAGGGGTTTCAGAGAACCACCTAAACGAGCTCCAGAGATGAGTGCAAGCTGCAGCTATCAGCGTGGACACCAGAGATAGGCATGAAACTCTGGTGCAGCTACCAAAAATCCTGTGTGCAAGCACAGGTCACTACCCACACCTCTCCTCTCAGGAGCCTGTGCAGCCCACCAGTGCCAGGGTCCCGTGATCCAGGGACAACTTCCCTGGGAGAACACATGGCGCGCCTCAGGCTGTTTCAATGACACACCAGCCTCTGCCACTTCAGGCTCGCCCCGCATTCCAAATATAACTACCGTACCCCTTCCTCGTCCCTGGCCTGAGTGAGCCAGAGTCCCCTAATCAGCTGCTCCTTTAACCCCCTCCTGTCTGCGTGAGGAACAGATGCCAGAGGGCGAACGACGTGCAGAGGTGGGGCCACATCCAAAGCTGAACCCCAGGAGCTCTGTGAACAAAAAGAGAAAAGGAAATCTCTCCATGAAGCCTCAGGAGCAGTGGATTAAATCTCCACAATCAACTAGATGTACCCTGCATCTGTGGAATACCTGAATAGGCAACAAATCATCCAAAAACTGAGGCAGTGGACTTTGGGAGGAACTGTAAACTTGGGGTTTGCTTTCTGCATCTAATTTTCTAGTTTTATGTTTATCTTAGTTTAGTATTTACAGCTTATTATCATTGGTAGATTTGTTTATTGATTTGGTGCTCTCTTCCTTTTTTTTTCCTTTTTCTCTTTTTGTGAGTGTGTATGTATATGCTGCTTTGTGTGATTTTGTTTGTAGAGCATTGCTTTTACCATTTGTCATACAGTTCTCTCTATGTTTTTTAGTACAGTTTTTAGCACTTGTTATCACTGTGGATTTATTTATTGGTTTGGTTGCTCTCTTTTTTATAAATTACAGTTTTATTTTATTTTAATAGTATTTTTTATTTTAATAACTTCATTTATTTTATTTATTTTTCCTTCTTTCTTTTTCTTCTTTTCTCCCTTTTCTTCTGAACCATGTGGCTAACAGAGTGTTGGTGCTCTGGCTGGGTGTCAGGCCTGAGCCTCTCAGAGGGGAGAACTGAATTCAGAACACTGGTCCACCAGAGACCACCTGGCCCCTTGTAATATCAATCGGCGAGAGCTCTCCAGAGATCTCCATCTCAACGCTAAGAACCAGCTCCACTAAACAACCAGCAAGCTACAGTGCTGGACACCCCATGCCAAACAACTAGCAAGACAGAAATTGGCAGAGATGCTGCCTAAAATGGTAAGTTCACAGACACCCCAACACAAACCACCAGACGTGGTCCTACAAACCAGAAAGACAACACCCAGCTTCATCCACCAGAACACAGGAACCAGTCCCCTCCACCAGGAAGCCTACACAACCCACTGAACCAACCATACACACTGGGTGCAGACACTAAAAACAATGGGAACTATGAACCTGCAGCATGTGAAAAGGAGATCCCAAAAACAGTAAGTAAAGCAAAATGGGAAGACAGAGAAATACACAGAACATAAAGGAGCAAGGTAAAAACCCACCAGACTAAAAAACTGAAGAGGAAATAGGCAGTTTACCCGAAAAAGAATTCAGAGTAATGATAGTAAATATGATCCAAAATCTTGGAAATAGAATGGAGAAAATACAAGAAATGTTTAACAAGGACCTAGAAGAACTAAAGAGCAAACAAACAATGATAAACAACACAGACAATGAAGTTAAAAATTCTCTAGAAGGAATCAATAGCAGAATAACTGAGGCAGAAGAATGGATAAGTGACCTGGAAGATAAAATAGTGGAAATAACTACCACAGAGCAGAAGAAAGAAGAAAGAAAGAAAAGAAATGAGGACAGTCTCAGAGACCTCTGGGACAACATTAAATACAAAAACATCTGAATTATAGGGGTCCCAGAGGAAGAGAAAAAGAAAGGGACTGAGAAAATATTTGAAGAGATTATAGTTGAAAACTTCCCTAATATGGGTAAGGAAATAGTCAACTCCAGGAAGCACAGAGAGTCCCACACAGGATAAATCCAAGGAGAAACCAGCCAAGACACATATTAATCAAATGATCAAAAATTAAATAAAAAGAAAAAATATTAAAAGCAGCAAAGGAAAAGAAAAAATAACATACAAGGGAATCCCCATAAGGTCAACAGCTGATCATTCAGCAGAAACTCTGCAAGCCAGAAGGGTGTGGCAGGATATGTTAAAACTGATGAAAGGGAAAAAGCTACAACCAAGATTACTCTACCCAGCAAGGATCTCATTCAGATGTGACAGAGAAATGAAAAGCTTTACAGACAAGCAAAAGCTAAGAGAATTCAGTACCACCAAACCAGCTTTCCAACAAATGCTAAAGAAACTTCTCTAGGGGGAAAGCACAACAGAAGGAAAAGACCTACAATAACAAACCCAAAACAATTAAGAAAATGGTAATAGGAACATACATATTGATAATTACCTTAAATATAAATGCTCCAACCAAAAGACATAGGCTGGCTGAAGGAAAAAAAAACAAGACCCATATATATGCCATCTACAAGAGACCCACTTCAGACCTAGGGACACATACAGACTGAAAGTGAGGGAATGGAAAAAGATATTCCATGCAAATGGAAGTCAAAAGAAAGCTGGAGTACCAATTCTCATATCAGGCAAAACAGATTTAAAAATAAACACTATTACAAGAGACAAAGAAGGACACTACATAATGATCAAGGGATCAATCCAAGAAGAAGATATAACAATTGTAAATATTTATGGACCCAACATAGGAGCACCTCAATACATAAGGCAAACACTAACAGCCATAAAAGGGGAAATCAAGGGCAACATAATCAGAGTAAGGGACTTTAACACCCCACTTTCACCAATGGACAGATCATCCCAAATGAAAATAAATAATGAAACACGACCTTTAAATGATACATTAAACAAGATGGACTTAATTGATATTTATAGGACGTTCCATCCCAAAGCAACAGAAAATACTTTCTTCTCAAGTGTTCATGGAACATTCTCAAAGACAGATCATATCTTGGGTCAAAAATCAAGCCTTGGTAGCTTTAAGAAAATTAAAATCATAACAAGTATCTTTTCTGACCACAAGGTTATAAGACTAGATATCAATTACAGGAAAAAAACTGAAAAAATATGAACACATGGAGGCTAAACAATACACTATTAAATAACCAAGACATCACTGAAGAAATCAAAGAGGAAATCAAAAAATACCTACGAACAAATGACAATGAAAACACAATGACCCAAAACCTATGGGATTCAGCAAAAGCAGTTCTAAGAGGGAAATTAATAGCAATAAAAGCCTACCTCAAGAAACAAGAAATATCTCAAATAAACAACCTAATCGTAAACCTAAAGCAATTAGAGAAAGAAGAACAAAAAAAGCCCAAAGTTAGCAGCAGGAAAGAATTCATAAAGATTAGATCAGGAATAAATGAAAAAGAAATGAAGGAAATGACAGCAAAGATAAATAAGGGTAAAAGCTGGTTCTTGAGAAGATAAAATTGATAAACCATTAGTCAGACTCATCAAGGAAAAAAGGGAGAATACTCAAATCAGCAGAATTAGAAATGAAAAAGGAGAAGTAACAAATGACACTGCAGAAATTCAAAGAATCAATGGAGATTACTACAAGCAACTATATGCCAATAAAATGGACAACCTGGAAGAAATGAACAAATTCTTAGAAAAGCACAACCTTCGGAGACTGAACCAGGAAGAAATAGAAAATATAAACAGATCAATCACAAGCACTGAAATTGAGGCTGTGATTAAAAATCTTCCAACAAACAAAATCCCAGGATCAGATGGTTTCACAGGTGAATTCTATCAAATATTTAGAGAAGAGCTAACACCTATCCTTCTCAAACTCTTCCAAAATACAGCAGAGAGAGGAACACTCCCAAACTCATTCTACAAGGCCACCATCACAAAGAAATTAAACTACAGGCCAATATCACTGATAAACAAAGAAGCAAAACTCCTCAACAAAATACTAGAAAACAGAATCCAACAGCACATTAAAAGGATCATACACCATGATCAAGTGGGTTTTATCCCAGGAATAGGATAAGGATTCTTCAATATACGCAAATCAATCAATGTGATACACCATATTAACAAACTGAAGGAGAAAAACTATATGATCAGCTCAATAGATGCAGAGAAAGCTTTCAGCAAAATTCAACACTGATTTATGATAAAAACCCTCAAGAAAGTAGGCATAGAGGGAAATTTCCTCAACATAATAAAGGCCATATATGACAAACCCACAGCCAATATCATCCTCAATGGTGAAGAACTGAAAGCATTTCCACTAAGATCAGGAACAAGACAAGGTGGCCCACTCTCACTGCTATTATTCAACATTGTTTTGGAAGTTTTAGCCACAGCAATCAGAGAACAAAAAGAAATGAAAGGAATCCAAATAAGAAAAGAAGTAAAGCTGTCACTGTTTGCAGATGACATGATACTATACATAGAGAATCCTAAAGATGCTACTAGAAAACTACTAGAGCTAATCAATGAATTTGGTAAAGTAGCAGGATACAAAATTAATGCACAGAAATCTCTGGCATTCCTATACACTAATGATGAAAAATCTGAAAGAGAAATTAAGGAAACACTCCCATTTACCACTGCAAAAAAAAAGAACAAAATACCTAGAAATAAACCTACCTAAGGAGACAAAAGACCTGTATGCAGAAAACTATAAGACACTGATGACAGAAATTAAAGACAATACAAACAGATGGAGAGATATACCATGTTCTTGGATAGGAAGAATCAACATTGTGAAAATGACTATACTACCCAAAGCAATATACAGATTCAATGCAATCCCTATCAAACCAGCAACGGCATTTTTTACAGAACTAGAAAAAACTATTTCACAATTTGTATGGAAACACAACAGACCCCAAATAGCCATAGCAATCTCGAGAACAGAAAATGGAGCTGGAGGAATCAGGCTCCCGGACTTCAGACTACACTAGAAAGCTATGGAAATCAAGACAGGATGGTACTGGCACAAAAACAGGAACATAGATCAATGGAACAGGATAGAACGCCTAGAGAACCCACGCACATATATTCACCTTATCTTTGATAAAGGAGGCATGAATATACAGTGGAGAAAAGACAGCCTCTTCAATAAGTGGTGCTGGGAAAACTGGACAGCTACATGTAAGAGAATGAAATTAGAACACTCCCTAACACCATACACAAAAGTAAACTCAAAATGGATTAAAAACCTAAATATAAGGCCAGACATTATCAAACTCTTAGAGGAAAACATAGGCAGAACACTCTATGACATACATCACAGCAACATACTTTTTGACCCACCTCCTAGAGAAAGGGAAATAAAAACAAAACTAAACAAATGGGACCTAATGAAACTTAAAAGCTTTGGCACAGCAAAGGAAACCATAAACAAGATGGAAACACAATCCTCAGAATGGAAGAAAATATTTGCAAACAAAGCAACTGACAAAGGATTAATCTCCAAAACATACAAGCAGTTCCTGCAGCTCAATGGCAAAAAAAAACAAACAACTCAATCCAAAAATGGGCAGAAGACCTAAACAGACATTTCTCCAAAGAAGATATACAGATTGCCAACAAACACATGAAAGGATGTTCAGCATCTCTAATCATTAGAGAAATGCAAATCAAAACTACAATGAGGTATCACTTCACGTATCACTGGTCAGAATGGCCATCATCAAAAAGTCTACAAACAATAAGTTCTGGTGAGGGTGTGGAGAAAAGGGAACCCTCTTGCACTGCTGGTGGGAATGTAAATTTATACAGCCACTATGGAGAACAGGATGGAGGTTCCTTAAAAAACTACAAATAGAACTATACGACCCAGCAATCCCACTACTGGGCATATACCCTGAGAAAACCATAGTTCAAAAAGAGTCATGTTGGGCTTCCCTGGTGGCACAGTGGTTGAGAGTCTGCCTGCCGATGCAGGGGACACAGGTTCGTGCCCTGGTCCAGGAAGATCCCATATGCCATGGAGTGGCTGGGCCCGTAAGCCATGGCCGCTGAGCCTGAGCGTCCAGAGCCTGTTCTCCGCAATGGGAGAGGCCACAACAGTGAGAGGCCCGCATACTGCAAAAAAAAAAAAAAAAAAAAAGAGTCATGTACCACAATGTTCATTGCAGCACTATTTACAATAGCCAGGACAGTGAAGCAAACTAAGTGGCCACTGACAGATGAATGGATAAAGATGTAGCACATATATACGATGGAATATTACTCAGCCATAAAAAGTAACGAAATTGAGTTCTTTGTAGTGAGGCTGATGGACCTAAGTGTCTGTCATACAGAGTGAACTAAGTCAGAAAGAGGAAAACAAATACCATATGGTAACACATATACATGGAATCTAAAAAAAAAAAAAATGGTTCTGAAGAACCTAGGGGCAGAACAGGAATAAAGACGCAGACATAGAGAATGGACTTGAGGACATGGGGAGGGGTAAGGGTAAGCTGGGACAAGGTGAGAGAGTGCCATGGACATATACACACTACCAACTGTAAAATAGATAGCTAGTGGGAAACAGCTGCATAGCACAGGGGGATCAGCTTGGTACTTTGTGACCACCTAGAGGGGTGAAGGAGACGCAAGAGGGAGGGGATATGGGGATATATGTATATATATAGCTGATTCACAATTCACACACCATTGTAAAGCAATTATATCCAATAAAGATATTAAAAATAAAAAATAAAATTTTAAGATATTAAATATCAAAGACATCTACCTAGTAGATGATGGAGCCCAGAATGGAATTCCAGTTCCTCTGATTCCTGAGTCTGCACTCTTAATTTTACTCAAGCAACTCAAGTAAACTTAAACTTTCTTCCCAGTGTTTTCAAACTTATTTAATAAATCAACTACTAACGTCATCTAGAATAATTTCTGTGATCTGGAACCCAATACTATAATTTAGCAACACTAGATATTAATGAGTTTATTTCCACTGTATTCAACTGAATTCCACTTCTATAGCATATATCCTCTGGTTCTGCGTTGTCTTCACTTTTTTTTGTTGTTGTCTTTTCATTTTCTTCTCTGGAACATTACACTAGCAGTGTGCTACTATGGCTTTCATAACGCATCTCATTTCCAGACTAAACATCCTCAACTGTAATAGCAGTCCTTGAAAGGATATGTTGTCAAGTTCTCTCACTACCTGTTCTCTTCCCCGTAGGCCCACTGTTTTTCCATGTCTCTCTTTAAAAGGTCACCTCAACTGGACACAATCCACAACCCACAACAGTATTCCTCAAAGGGCTCATACTTTTTTTTTTTAATTTTTGGATCGATTTACTGGGCCAATGTGTGTTCAGTAATAGCTTTGTATAGGAAAGAAATGTATGAGGGCAATCCTGCAGAGCCAAGCCCAGGAAAGAAAGTAGACTCTTCCCTCATGATCCATTAGTGATAGTCCTGAAATTAACCAGAAGTCCAAAAAGTACTACTTTCTTTTCAGAGTCACTCAGATAAGTTTCATCACAGGGACAGAATGGAAGCCCTTCCTGATCCTGCGTGTATGGAAAAGAACTAAATTCACCAAATTTCACTGAAAATACTTGACAATCAGTCTGAAAGGACCCCCAGAGAGCCTTTTTACTCATATTGAAACACTAAATCCCTATGACAGTGATAATGGTGTCACAATATCATGATACACAGATTAAAGCATAGAGCATGATATATGCTTGTATAACATTTCTGCCTTCAATATATCACTTCATATTAATAAGCAAGGTAGAAGCGGACTGCTGTTGGCTCTCCTCATTCAACAGAGAAACTGAGAGCTAAAAATGCTAAATAACTTTTTACATTTCACCCAGTAAAGGGCAGTGGAACTGAGAAAAACAAGACTGACCTTCCAGATTAATGGACTCTTCAAACTTCCTCTCATGAAATGGGCTGCAGTCCATCACACTTAACCTACACTTTCCACACCTCCAGAAGGAGATATCCACAGATACACCTATTTACTTTGGCGTGAACTCAAAGAAAGCTGGTCTTTGCAAAGCTGGTCCTTTCTTTGTGCATTAACTTTAATTTCTCCTTTCCACACATACACTGCAAGAACATCAGGTAGATCCATTTACTTCCACCCCCTCATCCCACTGCTCCTCCTAAAGTGACATATTAATTATGGCTCATTTGAAATTTTCTCTTACAAATGTAGACTCAGACTTCAACACCTAAATGAATTATATATATACCATGCAAGCATGTTTATTCCAGGTTTCTTAAAAAGAGAAAATGAATGCATTGTATTAATCATCAAACTGATGTCCCTGATTGAAAAATAAATTATTTAAATGAGTAACACTCTGGGGTTTTTTTTAATATGCTTTCTAGAAATTTTTTTCAACATTCAAGGTGAAAAGAATGAAAGAAACACTACTACCAAGATGATACAGGGACCAAATTAAAGCCATGTATAGGTTACACGATCATGGTCAATCCAAACTGTTGGGTCTTACTGTCATTGGTTCTGCAGTTAGCAATCAATTTTACTGGATGGTAATCCAAATAGCTTTAAGAAATTCTAAAACTCCAGAATGACTACTACAGATTTAAATACATTTTATTCCTTTCACACACAAAGAACAAAGGCACCCCCTGATGTAGATTTATTTTTAAAAAAAACCACACACACACATTAACTTTCAAACTGTATGGAGTAGGGAAGACATATAGAATAGCCATAGTGCATATTTTCCCAGTCTATATACCTCTGATTTAACTTCTTAGAGAGTAGATTCCTCATGTTTCCCGTTATATTTAAAACCATGTTACAGATATACCACACATACAACTAAAAGTTACAGGAATAAAACTACCAATAAGATCAACTACAAGGAGAGAAAGACATAAAACTTAAGAGGGGAATAGAATATAAGTAGTATGAGTAGTCACTGAAACCACCACTCAGAGTACACGACTTAATTAAAAAAAAAAAAGGAATATCCAATAAGCACAGTTTATTATATTCAGCAGGTAGAGGGAAGGCATTCAATGATTAAATTTATAGTAGTCAGTGGAGGCCAACTGCTTTAAAAAAAAAAAAAAGACTGAAAATGTGTAATGGTACAAACTCAAGAAAACTTTTGCTATTTAAATAATGGTACTGAGTAAAAAAACTGATAAGGTCCTCCTCCATGTAGTCATTCAAGGGCCTGGGGTGATGGAGGCTCTGCAATGTTCTACACATGGCTTCTAAGGTCACCATGAGGATCGTCTCCCTTCTAGCCAGTAGGTAAGGGGGAAAAGAATGGAAAAGAGCTTGCAGTGTTTTTTAATCGACTGTGCCTGGATAGGATTCACATTCTCTTCCACCCACATTCTATTGGTTATGCCTTATCACATGATCACAATTAAACATAAGAGAGGCTGGAAAATGTTGTAGCTGTGTGATCATGAAGAAGAGAAGACTATGGACTTTTTTTGAACACCTAGCAATTTCTGCCATTGTCTGCACTTCTGGTCACCATAGTCATGTTTACCCTCCTCCCTACACATAGAACACATTCAATAATATACTGGAAAGAGACAATCCACTTAAAGCCCAGGGGCCACTGCATTATTATATTTCTTTCTATTCAAACGTGAAGTGGTTTCTTGTGGTCCTATGAGCTATGAAACAAGAAGACACATCCTTCCTCTCCCCCATATGTACCTCTGCATCAGTGGCAGAACAGAAATAACTCCAATAAAGACTCCAGTTGTAAAAAAAAAAAAAAACGCAGCAACCTCACAGATACAGAGAACAAACTAGTGGTTACCAGTGGGGATGGAAGGGGGGAGGGGCAATAAAGGATTTAAAAAAAAAAAAGACTCCAATTGTGAAGAGAGGAAAATGGTAGACAGACAGTAACCACATATCCATAGCAATGATGAAACCCTGCTGGACAGACTTGGTGAAGCCACAATTCATGAGAGTTCAGCAAGTTTCAAGACCCTGATTTAACTTTCTGGGAGAAGCTACTGTGCCCATTGTTCTCCATGATCCTCACTGCACCCTCGGGGATATTTTCCTTGCCCATTATCCTACATGCCTATATCTGAAGTGAGCAATGAAAAATGTACTCACTTTCAGAGGTCAAAACATCACTCCTCATTTCCTGCTAATCTTAAGTTTTGGAAACTGAGGGTTGTTTTTTAATCACAGAGTTTTGCAAGACTGGAATTATTGTTTTATTAGCAATACAGATCACTCAAAATATTAGTTGGCTTCTGATATATTTGTTTCCAGTCAGTTCCCTGAGTCAGTAATAACCACTTAAATTCTCTTTCAGATTTAAGACTTCGGCCTCTTGTATGGTTCTGTTTATTTAAATTTTTGTGTTTATTAACTCATTTTGCTTTCTACCTCTCATGCTTTCCTCTCAACCTAATGGCAATGACTTTGAGTCATCTAAAACAAAACAACAGGCTTAAATGAGAAGGTAATCCACTTAATTATTTTGAGATATAATTCATATACCATTCTATTCACCCATTTAAAGTATACAATTCAATGGTTTTTAGTATATTTACAAATATGTGCAACCTCATCACAGTCAATTTTAGAACATTTCCATCGCCTCACAAAGAAATCTCATTCCCTTCAGTTACCATATACCAACTCCTCCATCCCTCTGGCTCAAAGCAAATTACTACTTTCTGTCTCTATAGATTTGCCTATTCTGCACATTTCATAAAAATGAGAGTATATGTGGTCTTTTGTGATTGACTTCTCTCATTTAGTATATTTTCAAGGCTACATTGAAGTATGTATCAGTACTTCATTCATTCCTTTTTATGGCTGAATAATATTCCACTGCATAGATATGTCACATATACTTATCCATCCATCAACTGTTGAATATTTGAACTGTTTCTACCTTTTCGCTATAATAAATAATGCTATTATAAATATTCATGTACACCTTTTTCTGTGGACATGTTTTCATTTCTTGTGAGTAGAATTATTGGGTCATATGGTAACTCTATGTTTAACTATTTGAGGAATTTCCAGACTGTTTTCCAAAAGAGCTGTACCAATTTATATTCCCATGAGCAATGTATGAGCAGTGTATTCTATTGGGCAGTGTATGTCCAATTTATGCACATCTTCACCAACAATTATTATGTGACTTTTTGATTATAGCCATCCTAGTGAATGTGAAGTGGTAGATCATTATGGTTTTGATTTGTTTCCCTGATGACTAATGATATCAAGCTTTTTATGATATTGTATATTTTCTTTGTAGAAATGTCTATTCAGCTCCTTTGACAATTTTTCAGTTGGGGTCTTTTTATTATTGAGTTGTAAGAGTCTTTTATAGATTCTAGATATAAATTCCTTACCATATATATGATTTGCAAATTTTTTTTTCTATTCTGTGGTTTGTCTTCACTTTCTGGAAAGTTAATTTTGATGAAGTCTAATTTATTTATTTGTTTTGTTGCTGCTCATGCTTTTGGTGTCATTTAGTTTTTTAATGATTTTTTAAATTATTTTTTCTGTTATTTCCTTAATGACTGCTCTAGGGCTTGTGATATACCTCTTATGAGAAACAGCTACAGATTTATACTAACTTAATTTCCATGAGATATGGAAATGTTACTCCTATATAGCTATATTCTCTTTTCCCCATTTTGGGGGTATTATTTTTATACATCTATTACATTTATAAATGTTATAAACCCAATGATACATTATATTTTATATATTTTAAAGAAGATAAATGGAAAAAGGAGAGCAAGTGTGTATTACTAGCTTTTGCTGTGTTAACCTTCTTGTTTATCATTTCTAGTTCTCTTCATTTGTTCCTGTGAATTTAAATTACCATCTGGAATCATTTTCTTAGTCCATTACAGCTTTACTCCCAGCCACCTCTTTGTGCTATTATTGACAAATATATTACATTTCTTTATGTTATAGACCCAACAACACATTATATGCATATGACTTTATATAATTGCTTAAGTCAGTCAAGAAAATAAATGAGAATAAATATGCATTTAAACTGTCTATTAAGATTACATAATTACATTTACCAGTGCTCTTTTTTGCTTTATTTTTTTTAGATTTGAACTTCTGTTTGGGGTCACTTGCTTTCAGCCTGAAGAAATCTGTTTAGTATTTCTTACAAGTCAGTTCTACTAAATACTCTCAGTTTCTGTTTATCTGGGGATGTCTTTATTTTGCCTTTATTTCTGAAAGATAAGTTTTCTAGATATAAGATTCTAGGTTGACAGGTTTTTTTCTTTGAACACTTGATTTTGAGAAAGCATAGACTATGTTATCCCACTGCTTTCCAACCTTCATTGTTTCTGATGAGAAGTCAGCTGTAAATCTTATTGGAGTTTCCTTGTAAATGCTAAGTCATTTTTCCCTTGCAGCTTTCAAGATGTTCTCCTTGTCATTACCTTTCAGAATTTTTACTGTGATGTGTCTATTTGTAGATTTCTTTGTGTTTATCTAATTTGGGATTCATGGAGCTTCCTGGATGTGTATGTCAATATTTGTCAATAAATATGGCAAATTTTCAGCAAATATTTCTTCAAATATTTATTCTGCTATTCCCCCTCTCTTCTCCTTCTGGTAGTCCCACTAGATATACGTTGTTGTGCTAATGATGTTCTACATTTCTCTGAGGCACTGTTTACTTTCCTTCATTCTTTTTCTGTTCTTTGGATTGCATAATTTCTATCATTCTAAAAGTTTGTGAGTTGTTTTTTCTTCTGACAGTTTCAAATCTGCTATCAAGCCCTTCTAGTAATTTTTTAAATTTCAGTTATTAAAATTTTTGATTGCAGAATTTCCATTTGGTTCTTTTTTTATAATTTCTAGCTCTTTTTGATAGTCTGCATTTGATGCATCATTGTCATCTTTTAATTTTTAATCATGGTTTCCTTAATTCTTTGAACATATTTATAACGGATATTTTGAAATCTCTGACAGCTAAATCCAACATCTGGTTTTTATCACAATAGTTTCTGTTACCTGTTTGTTTCTGGTGTACAGGTTATACTTTCTTGACTGCCTGCATGTCTCAATTTTTTGGTTGGAAATTAAACATTTTAGATCATATATTATAGCAAATTTAAGCATTTGGCCCTCGCCTTCTGGGTCTTACTATTGTAATTTATTTACTTGGGTGTTCAGTGACTAGACTGATTATTTTAGTGAAGTCTATCTGCCCTCACCCCCACATAGTGTGAAGCTTCTGTTGTTGCTTCTGAAGGGGCACAGACTTGGGTATGCCCCCAGAATGCCCTGTAATAACAGTGGTTTTGGCAGAGCTATCTTTGACTATCTTTTCCCTGACCACACTGTTAAGCTCCACTAATTTCTGGCTGATTGTTCTACTCTATCCAACAATGTTCTGGGGCATAAATTGCTTCACATGCTAAGCCAATCAAGTCAGGCTCTTTGAAGGGATAGTTCCTAGGTCAGTGTTGGGATTTGTTCTGACACCAGGGGGGCTCTTCCCAGCTGTCTCTTTCCCCATTTCTCTCCAGTAAACTAGCCAGCCTACAATTTAGCTTACATCTGGAATGAATCTAATAATCTCCTTTTACTACAACTTCCACTCTCTTTTTTAGAGTGCCCTTAGACTTGAACTCCTCCACACTCCTCCACACTTTACAAATAAAGGCAATTACTCTGGGGGAAAGTTTGGAGACATAGTTCCATGGCTTGCTTCTCTGCCCCCCATTTCCAGAAAAACCTCTGAGCCATGCAGTGGGGTGGGGAGGACAATGACATGTTCTCTCTGAACAACATCTCTACTTTAGGAGTTTTGCACTAAGTAGAGAAGCGTGGAAGGCAACAGCTCCAAATCTCCTTAACTTGCCTCTCTCTCAGTGTGGAAACTCCCACCCCATGAGCCAGAGCAAGGCCATCATGACCACAGTGCTCTCAATGGTGCTGCATCCAAGGTAGAGCCTCCATCCTATGAGTGGAAGCTGGAAAGATGAAGGGGACTCATTTAGCCACAATTGCCCAGCACTTAGCCTCAACAACAGGTTGCTGGGACAGGACAAGAAATGCTGATGAACTGTCCCTCTCAGGAAGATAACCCTCCAACTGGGAATTGGAAGAGAAAAGGAGCCATGTGCTCTTGGCTATAGCAGTCTCAGGTGGAGTGCCTATCAACCTGAGATGAGAGTCAGAGGGAGGCTGCTGGTCTTTGTTCAAATACCGCATAATCTCACAGTTCTTACCAATTTGAGTAGATTTTCTTGGATAAATATTTCTTCATTTGCTGTATGCCCATAGGGTCATTTTCAGAGACCTCAATCTTATTTTTTTAATTTTCTCCAGTTTTACTGGGGAGAAGATCCGAGAAGCTCCTCACATTGTCATGCCAGAAGTAGAACTCCCAACACGCTTAATTTTATCTTTGCTATAATAAGTCTTTTTTTTTTTTTTTAACTGAGAAGCATTATTGGGACTTTGACAGTCAAAGTCTTTAGCCTACGTTTTGGAGTACAGAAGCAGTTAGCCTTTACATTCCTAGGAGGCCATTTATGCTTACAAATTAGCCTATCCTTTCCTGAGCTCATCTCATCCTTGTAATGCTATGCCAAATGCAGCAAAGAGCAACACACAAACATTCTAGCTCTTTCTAACAACTTTTCCTAGATTAGCAGGCTCAGTATATCTGCCTTGCAGGTTGTTGCAGCCAATAGTTTTATCAAATATTTAGCTACTGCATAACATAGATCTCCAATATCTTTCCATTCCCCAATAGTTGTTTCCCTATTTTCTGCTGCTCAACTATTATAAGTCAATGCCTTGTATTTTAAGTTTTTGATATGGCAGCAATATACTTCAAGATACTAATTTCTGTTTTAATTAGATGAGGCAAACCAGTAAAACAAATAAACCTGATTGAAATTTATTTCTTGCTCATATAATAGTCCTAGGCTGGTGATCACATCAGGAGGTCAGTACTCTTACTCAAACTAATATAGAAATTATAAAATAAAGAAACTACTTTGTGAGTGATATGCAGGATATTTTTCAGGCAACACACAATCTAAAATAAATTTTTATCTTACTTAAAAGTAGGAAAATCTATATAACCTTTCCATCATAGACTTAGAGACTTTTGTGGGCCTTTATAGGCACAAAGCATTATTAGGTTTAAAGTTCTTTTTAGAGGTAATTTGCAAGCATGTTGAGAGGAGCACTTACAGAACTTGCTAACATTAAAAGAGAATTTTATTTCCTAACATCCTTCGCATTTCACACATTTGTGGGAGATAGATCTGGGGAGAAAAATACTGGTTCCCCAGTTCTCATATTTTCAGATAGGGGTGGAATTTCTACTCTACCACCTATAAGGGAAAATTATTAGGGAAGGGGGCATTTGAAGCTTCTCTCTGCTCCCACTCCACCCCATGGTGTTATGGGCTGAATTGTGCCCCCCCTCCCCAATTTATATGTTGAAGTTCTAATTCCCAATACCTTAGAATGTGACTGTATCTGGAGATAAGGCCTATATAGAGGTAATTAAGGTAAAATGATGTCATATGTGGGTGGGGGGTTGTCCTAGTCCAGTATGGTTTGTGTCCTTATAAGAACAGAATAGGCCAAAGACAACATGGAGACCTAGGCACAACCGTATGAGGACACAGCAAGAAGGTGGCCAGCTGCAAACCAAAGACAGAGACCCTCAGGTGAAGCCAACTCTGCCATCTTCTTGATCTCAGACTTCTAGCCTCCAGAACTGTGGGAAAATAAATTTCTTCTGTTTAAGCCACCCAGTCTGTGGTATTTTGTTGTGGAAGCCCCAGCAAACTAATACACATGGTGAAAGGGGTAGCATATAATTAAGTTTAGGAGAAGGAACAGGGCATGCTTGAAACCTTCCAACAGTAAACAGTAGCCAGTGAGCGAGGAATTTTTTCATTCAACCAGAAGATAGCTATTAAGTAAGTACTGCAGACTGGGTGTTGAGTTAGATACTGCTAATTCAGTAGTAAAACATTCAGCTATGATCTCTGACTGCAAGAAACTTAGAGCTTAATGGAGAGAAAAAAATGGAGAAACTTTGTATACATGAGACACCTCAGAATATGATGAAAAGCCAGGTAGCCTGTTTCTTCCTATGGAAATCTGGGGAGATGATATCCACATTGACTTATACTGGATAGTGGGGAGCTGGGAGAGAAATGGATTATGGGTCAAAGCAGCCAGCCAAAAATATTTTCTGATCTGCTGACCAGATTCTTTTGATCCTATGGTGTTGAGGGGCAGCTTACCGTTGGATGGTAATTTATTTTGAACAGATGGAAACGGACTTGGATATGAGCCACAGAGACAATTACTGGCTAAGGGGTTTCTCCAGTTTTCTAATGAGGAGTGGCTTATAGCTATCACCAAAACCAAAACTGGTTAACTGAAGTATACAAAAAAATAATAATAAATAAAGCAAACTCTATATAATGTATAGTCAAAGCTAACACAATTCAATAATAGTATATAGTTTATTTCAGAGTATGGATGCTATAACAATAATGAGGAAATAATAGGCTTTGGAACTTTATTCACTGTCAATTGAAATAAATGTGTAATGAGTACTAGTGAGTTGCCAACCACCACTAGGTACTAAGAGAGAGTGTAGTGAGAGAGGAAAAAAAACCAGACATGGTCCCTGCCCTTGTGAAGCTGTGCAAGTAATTCAATTTCTCTGAATCTATGTTTTCAGATGATAAATGAGGATCAAGATAGCTATTTTGGATACCTCTTACAAAGAGTAAATTTTTTTTAAAAGGGCATTTGAAAGTACTTAGCCCAGTGCCTGCCGAATAACTATGTGTTGAATGTTATTTTCTTCTCACTTCTCTCCACCTTTGCTCTCTGCAGAAAGTACAAAGTTAAAAGAAGCCCTTTGGGTATTGTTCAAATGAGTTACCAAATATCATAATCTTCATAGCCAAGTTCTAAGGCTTATAGAAAGATGACTGAATGAGGTTAGATTTTGTTTGAGTAAAACAGCTCTTGCATCATCACGGATAAAATTTTTTAGGATCTGAAGTGTATTCTTCTAGAGGGTATGTATATGCTTATTATTTCTTCTCTATTTTGCCACTTTTCTCATCCTTATCTCTATAGTGTTGAACTCAGAGCAAAGAGCAAAATCATTTGTTGAAATAGAGAAAGGATGTCAATAATTTGTAGGCAGTGAAATAAAAATAATCCATCCTCTTAAAGCATTAAGAATGATTTTAGATTTTTACGTGCAGAATATACTAACAAATATATTCAGTAATATATAATGATCTCCCCTTTCTCTAGAAAAAGATAAAAGCAATACAAGATAGAGGGTGGGGCTTCCCTGGTGGCACAGTGGTTGAGAGTCCACCTGCCGATGCAGGGGACACGGGTTCGTGCCCCGGTCCGGGAAGATCCCATATGCCGCGGAGCGGCTGGGCCCGTGAGCCATAGCCGCTGAGCCTGTGCATCCGGAGCCTGTGCTCCGCAACGGGAGAAGCCACAATAGTGAGAGGCCCGCATAGCGCAAAAAAAAAAAAAAGATAGAGGGTGAATCAATCTCATAACCTTCAAAATGGTAATGAAAATAGTAGGGAACATATAGTGCAGATAACATATAGTATGGTGTGTGTTATCTCTTTTGTATCGAGTCAGATTCCCCATGTACCCAATTGCCATGGGTTAAGCACCCTAGCAAGAACTATTCCTTCCTTTTCATAACTTCAGGGAGTAGCTTCAAATACTCACAGAATCTAGTTTACTTAGTCATAATCTCAAAAGTTTTTGTTCAGTGCACTATGCCCTGAAATCCTATTCTCTGATATATAATTATGAAGTCAATGAATTGCAGACTATAAAGGCAACTTGTCCCGTTATCTTATCGTTGTCATTCCCTCCCTCCAGCTAGTCCACATCCCATGAATCAGAAGAATTTTGATTTGGGATAAAATGCTAATTTTCTCAATGGACTTCCTGTTTTTATTCTAATCCCAAATTTCCCCCAAACATCTTTTCTAAATCTGCTCTTTATATTTTTTGCACTTGAAACAGGCTGTAATTAGATCTAATCCATTTCTATCCATCATATTAGTCAGTTTTTTATTTTAGCCTATGCTAGGTACAGTGCTAAGCTCTTTAGGGATTGCCAAGAAATAAACCAGGAGAGTGACTATTATACTCAGATATAAAACCATACAGTATCAAGTAATATCCTCATTTTTTCTCTATACTTTTTATATTTGTACATAAATTTATACTTCTTTCATTAAACTGCTAAAAAAAACTTTTGTCTTTAACTCACTGGGCTGTATATAAAATATCCATAACTGTGGTATAAACGAAACCACCCTCTGTTTAGAGATCCCTGCAAAATCTACATGCAGTGGAGTTCATTTAAGACAGAATGTTCACACAATTTGAACACAGTGTTAGCAATATAATTGCAATAAGGAGAGAACAATCTTCTGGGTAATACCAAAGTTTACTTAAACAGATTGATGAGGCACTCACCAAAAAATAGCAGGCTCAGTTTTCACAGTTTGTTCCCTTCTGAATGACTTACCTACCAAGCAAGAGAGTACAATTACTGATCTTCATTGTAAATGCCTGGACCCCCTGATGGGCTCTGATAGGAAATTATCCAATAAGAACAATGGCATTTCTCTTCATATCACATAGTTTTCATGGCTGTCAGAAAATATATACACTTCATTAAAATCAAGAAATAAAGTGATACATGTAGAGAAAACAGTGTTAAAAAAAAAGGAAACCTATGATTATTTTCTCCAGCCTTAATTTTTCCCTCTTCCAAGCAGGCCTGTTTGCAAATCCATTACTTGATGCCCATTGATAAGCTTGGCCAACTGAAATGTCTTAATTAGAAATAACTGGTCCCACGAACCCAACAAGATTTCTGTAGCAACAGCCATGACCTTTCACTATTCCGTTTTGGTTTCAAACCTGCCTTAGTGGTCATTCAAATCATGAAAGTGTTAAATGGGAATAGTCATAAATCAGCATTTTAAAGTCTGCTGCCAGCATGAACTCTGTATATTTAAAAGGGGTGGGGAGAGATTTAAGGCCACATTCAACAGGACTTCACAGTTGTTAAAGTCAGCTTTCTGGGGATCTGATAATTCTACAACATGATGGTCTTTTTAAAAAATCTGGCTGTCCAAATATAAAGCATATACAGATATACACATACACCCATGGAATTTTGGAAATAAACATAAGGTGAAATGCTTTGAGTAAAATATCGTAAAATAAAAACTATTTAAATTTAAAGGACATTGAATTACAGGATTTGATTTGAAAATACTTGTGGTTTTTTTCTACATTTAAAATTGAATATTAATGCCTTTGTTTCTCTATTTATTAAAACTGGAAATAATAAGAAAACACAGAGAGATATATCAGATTCACTTGTAACTTGCACAATCAGGTGAAACTCAATCATGCACTTCTTTGATGAATGCAAATTACATAAGGACATGTGTTCTGTGAAGATCCAATGTTTGGAGTATGAAACGAGATAAATTAATTTGAGATAAAATATGCCTGTGTCTCCATGCAAATAAGTTTGGAAATAATTTCTTAAAGTAAATTTGGCCAATGAATAGTTTAGTAATTGGGCAATTCCAAAACAATCGGTTATTTAAATGAAGTCTGCTTTTTTGGAGGACACATTTTATAGCATGCCTTAGCCAGTAGAAATAAAGAGCCAGATTATGGCGTCTACCACATCTCCAGACACACATACAGTTGAATATGGCAAAAATTCTCTAAAACAAAGCTGGTCAGTCATTTAGCAGAAAAGGCAGCCATTTACATGACATGCGTTGAGAAATACTGAAAAGCATTTCTGCCAAAAATATCTGTTCCATTCCCCACGTTCTTATTACCATTTTTCCTGTAGCATTTAGAATTCTAATCACTAGTCGTTATTTTTGCATGTCGTTAAAAATCTTTACCAGAAAACAAGGATATTACCTATGAAGCCATTAATAAGTCATTAACAACTTACCTTGAATTAAATCAATCAGACCATACAGATAGTTTACTTAAAGGCCCTGAGGGAGTATAATACCAAACAGGTAATTTTGATGAGGGTAGGGATTTTTTTTTTTTTTTGCGGTCCGCGGGCCTCTCACTGTTGTGGCCTCTCCCGTCGCGGAGCACAGGCTCCGGACGCGCAGGCTCAGCGGCCATGGCTCATGGGCCCAGCCGCTCCATGGCATGTGGGATCTTCCCGGACCAGGGCACGAACCCATGTCCCCTGCATCGGCAGGCGGTCTCTCAACCATTGTGCCACCAGGGAAGCCCGAGGGTAGGGATTTTAAAAAGACAAATGTTAGGCCATTTTACAAGAAGAGCCCCTAAAACACTGGGTGGTTTGTCAGGGGATGCAGAATTGCAGTAGGTCATAAATGCAAAGGTTAGAGGAGGTGTGCAAAGGAGAACCTATGGCATCCTTTCCCTCCAAAGAGGCTAGTATAAAACCTGAGTGTGATTGGCCCCTTTTGAAACAATAATAGTATGTGATTTATACTCTCAGTCTAAGTAATACAAGCTTCAGCAACAGCTCTCAATGCAGTATGCCCAATAACAATGTCGAGTGAGGTATAGATTTCTCAGCACTAGCAGGTGCCCGATCTTAGTCTGAACTTGAGTGTAGCGACTCAGCAAACACATGTTAACATTTTATGGTGAGACTCAGGTTAAGTGGGGGACTTGCATACAATGCCAACAGTCACATTAGTCATAAAAATCATATGGTCAACTATTGAATGAATAAAGTCACATCCAGAGAATTCTGAGACAAGTGATTAATGTCAGTTACAGTGTGTGTTCGGGGGTTGGGGGAGGACATGCAACAAAATGGAGGATTTGATGAACTGACCAATCAGGCACATGATCTGACAACCCTGGCAGGTAATCCGGTCCTAACACACAGACACCCTCGCTCACAGTTGAGTGTTCAGCATCCCCAAGCCTTTTAGACTATTGGCCTATAATCATATACATAGCTCTTGTATTCAATAAAGAAGACTTCAAAATAAAAGCATTTTATTGAAAATTACACTAGAGGAAATTCTCTGAAGTAAATTAGCGATAAAAGAATAAAGCTGGGGTTTCCCTGGTGGCGCAGTGGTTGAGGGTCCGCCTGCTGATGCAGGGGACGCGGGTTCGTGCCCCGGTCCGGGAGGATCCCACGTGCCGCGGAGCGGCTGGGCCCGTGGGCCATGGCCGCTGAGCCTGCGCGTCCGGAGCCCGTGCTCCGCAACGGGAGAGACCACAACAGTGAGAGGCCCACGTACCGCAAAAAAAAAAAAAAAAAAAAAGAATAAAGCTGTTGGAAGGGAGTTTTAAGATGGCGGAAAAGACGTGGAAATCACCTTCCTCCTCACAAATACATCAAAAATACATCTACATGTGGAACAACTCCTACAGAACACCTACTGAACGCTGGCAGAAGACCTCAGACCTCCCAAAAGGTAAGAAACTCCCCACGTACCTGGATAGGGAAAAAGAAAAAAGAAAAAACAGAGACAAAAGAATAGGGACGGGACCTGCACCAGTGGGAGAGAGCTGTGAAGGAGGAGAGGTTTCCACACACTAGGAAGCCCCTTCACTGGCCGAGATGGGGGGTGGCGGGAGGGAAGCTTCGGAGTGACGGAGGAGAGCACAGCCACAGGGGTGCGGAGGGCAAAGCGGCGAGATTCCCGCACAGAGGATCCGTGCCGACCGGCACTCACCAGCCCAAGAGGCTTCTCTGCTACCCCACCGGGACAGGCAGGGGCTGGGAGCTGAGGCTCGGGCTTCGGAGGACAGATCCCAGGGAGAGGACTGGGGTTGGCTGTATGAACACAGCCTGAAGGGTTTAGTGCACCACGGATAGCCGGAAGGGAGTCCGGGAAAAGTATGGAGCTGGCGAAGAGGCAAGAGACTTTTTCTTGCCTCTTTGTGTCTTGGTGTGCGAGGAGAGGGGATTAAGAGTGCCTCTTAAAAGACCTCCAGAGACAGGCGTGAGCCGCGGCTATCTGTGAACCGCAGAGACAGGCATGAGATGCTCAGGCTGCTGCTGCAGCCACCAAGAACCCTGTGTGCAAGCACAGGTCACTGTCCACACCGCCCCTCCTGGGAGCCTGTGCAGCCCGCCACTGCCATGGTCCCGTGATCCAGGGCCAACTTCCCCTGGGAGAACACACTGCGCGCCTCAGGCTGGTGCAACGTCACACTGGCCTCTGCCGCCACAGGCTCACCCAAGATTCCGTGCCCCTCCCTCTCCCAGGCCTGAGTGAGCCACAGCCCACTAATAAGCTGCTACTTTAACCCCGTCTGAGCGGGAACAGACGACCTCAGGTGACCTACACGCGGAGGCGGGGGAAAATCCAAAGCTGAACCCCAGGAGCTGTGCGAACAAAGAAAAAAAGGGGAAATTTCTCCCAGCAGCCCCAGAAGCAGCGGATTAAATCTCCACAATCAACTTAATGTACCCTGCATCTGTGGAATACATGAATAGACAATGAATCATCCCAAATTGAGGAGGTGGACTTTGGGAGCAACGATATATATATTTTTTTTAACGTTTTCTCTGTTTGTGAGTGTGTATGTGTATGCTTCTGTGTGTGATTCTGTCTGTAGAGCTTTGGTGGATTTGTTTTTTGGTCTGGTTGCTCTTTTTTGTTTCTTTTTTTTATTACTTAAAAAAACTTTTTTAATAATTATATTTTATTTTACTTTATTTTATTTTATCTTCTTTCTTTTATCCCTTTTATCCTGAGCCGTGCGGATGACAGGCTCTTGGTGCTCCAGCCAGGCATCAGGGCTATGCCTCTGAGGTAGGAGAGCCAAGTTCAGGACACTAGCCCACAAGAGGCTTCCAAGCTCCATGTAATATCAAACGGAGAAAATCTCCCAGAGATCTCTGTCTCAATGCCCAGACCCAGCTCCACTCAACGACCAGCAAGCTACACTGCTGGACATCCTATGACAAACAACTAGCAAGACAGGAACACAACCCCATCCATTAGCAGAGAGGCTGCCGAAAATCATAATAAGGCCACAGACACCCAAAAACACACCACCAGATGTGGATCTGCCCACCAGAAAGACAAGATCCAGCCTCATCCACCAGAACAAAGGCACTAGTCCCCTCCACCAGGAAGCCTACACAACCCACTGAACCAACTTTAGCCACTGGGGAAAGACACCAAATACAATGGGAACAACGAACCTGCAGCCTGCGAAAGGAGACCCCAAACACAGTAAGTTAAGCAAAATGAGAAGACAGAGAAACACAGCACATGAAGGAGCAAGGCAAAAACCCACCAGACCAAACAAATGAAGAGGAAATAGGCAGTCTACCTGAAAAAGAATTCAGAATAATGATAGTAAAGATGATCCCAAATCTTGGAAATAGAATGGAGAAAATATAAGAAACGTTTAAGAAGGACCTAGAAGAAATAAAGAGCAAACAAACAGTAATGAACAACACAATAAATAAAATTTTAAAATCTCTAAAAGGGACCCATAGCAGAATAATTGAGGCAGAAGAACAGTTAAGTGACCTGGAAGATAAAATAGTGGAAATAACTACTGCAGAGCACAATAAAGAAAAAAGAATGAAAAGAATTGAGGCCGGTCTCAGAGACCTCTGGGACATTAAACGCACTAACATTCGAATAATAGGGGTCCCAGAATAAGAAGAGAAAAAGAAAGGGACTGAGAAAATATTTGAAGAGATTATAGTTGAAAAATTCCCTAATATGGGAAAGGAAATAGTTAATCAAGTCCAAGAAGCACAGAGAGTCCCATACAGGAAAAATCCAAGGAGAAACACACCAAGACACATATTAATCAAACTATCAAAAATTAAATACAAAGAAAAAATATTAAAAGCAGCAAGGGAAAAACAGCAAATAACACACAAGGAAATCCCAATAAGGTTAACAGCTGATCTTTTAGCAGAAACTCTGCAAATCAGAAGGGAGTGGCATGATACATTTAAAGTGATGAAGGACAAAAAGCTACAACCAAGATTACTCTACCCAGCAAGGATCTCATTCAGATGTGACAGAGAAATGAAAACCTTTACAGAAAAGCAAAAGCTAAGAGGATTCAGCATCACCAAAACAGCTTTACAACAAATGCTAAAGGAACTTCTCTAGGCAGGAAACCAAAGAGAAGGAAAAGACCATCAATAACAAACCCCAAACAATTACAATAATGGTAATAGGAACATACAAATCGATAATTACCTTAAATGTAAATGGATTAAATGCTCCAACCAAAAGACATAGATTGGCTGAACGGATACAAAAACAAGACCCATATATATGCTGTCTACAAGTGACCCACTTCATACCTAGGGACACATATAGACTGAAAGTGAGGGGATGGAAAAAGATATTCCATGCAAATGGAAATCAAAAGAAAGCTGGAGTAACAATTCTCATATCACACAAAACAGACTTTAAAACAAAGACTATTACAAGAGACAAAGAAGGACATTACATAATGATCAAGGGATCAATCCACGAAGAAGATATAACAATTGTAAATATTTACGCACCCAAAACAGGAACACCTCAATACATAAGGCAAATACTAACAGCCGTAAAAGGGGAAATCAACAGTAGCACAATCATAGTAGGGGACTTTAACACCCCACTTTCACCAATGGACATATCATCCAAAATGAAAATAAATAAGAAAACACAAGCCTTAAATGATACATTAAACAACATGTACTTAATTGATATTTCTAGGACATTCCATCCAAAAACAACAGAATGCACATTCTTCTCAAGTGCTCATGGAACATTCTCAAAGATAGATCATGGGCTTCCCTGGTGGCACAGTGGTTGAGAGTCCGCCTGCCAATGCAGGGGACATGGGTTTGTGCCCCAGTCTGGGAAGATTCCACATACTGCAGAGCGCCTAGACCTGTGAGCCATGGCCACTGAGCCTGCGTGTCCGGAGGCTGTGCTCCACAACGGGAGAGGCCACAACAGTGAGAGGCCCGTGTACCACAAAACAAAAAAAAAAAAGATAGATCATATCTTGGGTCACAAATCAAGCCTTGATAAATTGAAGAAAACTGAAATCGTATGCAGTATCTTTTCAGACCACAACTCTATGAGACTAAATATCAATTACAGGAAAGATTCTGTAAAAAATACAAATACATGGAGGCTAAACAATACACTACTTAATAACCAAGAGATCACTGAAGAAATCCAAGCGGAAATCAAAAAATACCTAGAAACAAATGACAATGAAAACATGATGACCTAAAACCTATGGGATGCAGCAAAAGCAGTTCTAAGAGGGAAGTTTATAGCAATACAATCCTACCTTAAGAAACAAGAAACATCTCAAATAAACAACCTAACCTTACACCTAAAGCAATTAGAGAAAGAAGAACAAGAAAAGCCCAAAGTTAGCAGAAGAAAAGAATTCATAAACATTAGATCAGAAATAAATGAAAAAGAAATGAAGGAAATGATAGCAAAGATCAATAAAACTAAAAGCTGGTTCTTTGAGAAGATAAAAAATATTAATAAACCGTTAGCCAGATTCATCAAGAAAAAAAGGGAGAAGACTCAAATCAACAGAATTAGAAATGAAAGATTCTAATGCTCTAAGGATCATGACAGATTACTACAAGCAACTCTATGCCAATAAAATGGACAACCTGGAAGAAACGGACAAATTCTTAGAAATGCACAATGTTCCGAGACTGAACCAGGAAGAAATAGAAAATATGAGCAGACCAATCACCAGCACTGAAATTGAAACTGTGACTAAAAATCTTCCAACAAACAAAGGCACAGGACCAGATGGTTTCACAGGCAAATTCTAACAAACATTTAGAGAAGAGCTGACACCTATCCTTCTCAAACTCTTCCAAAATATAGCAGAGGGAGGAACACTCCCAAACTCATTCACCATCACCCTGATACCAAAACCGGACAAAGATGTCACAAAGAAAGAAAACTACAGGCCAATATCACTGATGAACATAGATCAGCAAAAATCCTCAACAAAATACTAGCACACAGAATCCAACACATTAAAAGGATCATACACCATGATCAAGTGGGGTTTAACCCAGGAATGCAAGGATTCTTCAATATACGGAAATCATTTAATGTGATACACCATATTAACAATTTGAAGGAGAAAAACCGTATGATCAGCTCAATAGATGCAGAGAAAGCTTTCAGCAAAATTCAACACCCATTTATGAAAAAAGCCCTCCAGAAAGTAGGCATAGAGGGAACTTTCCTCAACATAATAAAGACCATATATAACAAACCCACAGCCAATATCGTACTCAATGGTGAAAAACTGAAACCATTTCCACTAAGATCAGGAACAAGACAAGGTTGCCCACTCTCACCACTAGTATTCAACATAGTTTTGGAAGTTTTAGCCACAGCAATCAGAGAAGAAAAAGAGATGAAAGGAATCCAAATCAGAAAAAGAAGCAGTAGAGCTGTCACTGTCTCCAGATGACATGGTACTTTACATAGAGAATCCTAAAGATGCTACCAGAAAACTACTAGAGCTAATCAAAGAATCTGGTAAAGTAGCAGGATACAAAATTAATGCACAGAAATCTCTTTCATTCCTATACACTACTGTCGAAAAATCTGAAAGTGAAATTAACAAAACACTTCCATTTACCATTGCAACAAAAAGAATAAAATATCTAGGAATAAACCTACCTAAGAAGACAAAAGACCTGTATGCAGAAAATTATGACACTGATGAAAGATATTAAAGATAACACAAATCAATGGAGAGATATACCATGTTCTTGGATTGGAAGAATCAACATTGTGAAAATGACTATAATACCCAAAGAAATCTGCAGATTCAATGCAATCCCTATCAAACTACTACTGGCATTTTTCACAGAACTAGAACAAAAAATTTCACAATTTGTATGGAAACACAAAAGACCCCGAATAGCCAAAGCAATCTTGAGAAAGAAAAACGTAGCTGGAGGAATCAGGCTCCCTGACTTCAGACTACACTACAAAGCTACAGTAATCAAGACAGTATGGTACTGGAACAAAAACAGAAATATACATCAATGGAACAGTATAGAAAGCCCAGAGATAAACCCACACACATATGGTCACCTTATCTTTGATAAAGGAGGCATGAATATACAGTGGAGAAAAGACAGCCTCTTCAATAAGTGGTGCTGGGAAAACTGGACAGATACATGTAAAAGAATGAAATTAGAATACTCCCTAATACCATACACAAAAATAAAATCCAAATGGATTAAAGACCTAAATGTAAGGCCAGACACTATCAAACTCTTAGAGGAAAACATAGGCAGAACACTCTATGACATACATCACAGCAAGATCCTTTTTGACCCACCTCCTAGCGAAATGGAAATAAAAATAAACAAATGTGACCGAATGAAACTTAAAAGCTTTGGCACAGCAAAGGAAACCTTAAACAAGACGAAAAGACAACCCTCAGGATGGGAGAAAATATTTGCAAACGAAGCAACTGACAAAGGATTAATCTCCAAAGTTTACAAGCTGCTCATGCAGCTCAAAAAAAACAACCCAATCCAAAAATGGGCACAAGACCTAAATAGACATTTCTCCAAAGAAGATATACAGATGGCCAACAAACACATGAAGGAATGCTCAATATCATTAATCATTAGAGAAATGCAAATCACAACTACAATGAGGTATCACCTCACACCAGTCAGAATGGCCATCATCAAAAAATCTACAAACAATAAATGCTGGAGAGGGTGTGGAGAAAAGGGAATGCTCTTGCACTGTTGGTAGGAATGTAAATTGATACACCCACTATGGAGAACAGTATGGAGGTTCCTTGAAGAACTAAAATTAGAACTACCATATGACCCCACAATCCCAGTACTGGGCATATACCCTGAGAAAACCATAATTCAAAAAGAGTCATGTACCACAATGTTCATTGCAGCTCTATTTACCATAGCCAGGACATGGAAGCAGCCTAATTGGCCATCAACGATGAATGGATAAAGAAGATGTGGCATATATACACAATGGAATATTACTCAGCCATAAAAAGAAACGAAATTGAGTTATCTGTAGTGAGGTGGATGGACCTAGAGTCTGTCATACATAGTGAAGTAAGTCAGAGAAAAACAAATACCATATGCTAACACATATATATGGATTCTAAAAAAAGAAAAATTGGTCATGAAGAACCTAGCAGCAAGACAGGAATAAAGACACAGACCTACTATAGAATGGACTTGAGAATACAGGGAGGGGGAAGGGTAAGCTGGGACAAAGTGAGAGAGTGCAATGGACATATATACACTACCAAACGTAAAATAGATAGCTAGTGGGAAGCAGCCGCATAGCACAGGGAGATTAGCTTGGTGCTTTGTGACCACCAAGAGGGGTTGGGATAGGGAGGGTGGGAGGGAGGGAGACACAAGAGGGAAGAGATATGGGGACATATATATATATGTATAACTGATTCACTTTGTTATAAAGCAGAAAGTAACACACCATTGTAAAGCAATTATACTCCAATAAAGATGTTTAAAAAAAAAAAGAGAAGAAAGCTGTTAAACGAATATATTTTTCATGCTTTGGAGCTATGTGTTTAACAGTTTTCTAACTATTTATTCATTTATAAAAAAATACTTCAGTTATTATCTCCTAGAGTTGAAATTAGATGTTTAATTGACTGGAGGGAATGAAAGTCATTCACTTTTAGATATGGCAACTATTTTAAAATATTTCTGTAAAATGCTTCATAGACCACCATTAGCCCAAATTCTTGGCAAACATTCCTGTGTGTATATCTAGTCGCTTTTATAAATGTCATGCTGGAAGAGCTAACACTTTCAGAAACATGTTTATCTTAATTAGGAAAGTCAACAGACTTCTAATGGGAAGAAATGGGTATTTTTCTCTGTGGTATCAGAGGCATCAAAAGGCCCAGTTCTTCTGCCAAACCAATCTTCCTTCCTGCCTGCCTTTCAAACCCAGGTGATTGCAGACAGCTGAGCAGGCATTTTCCCCAAAGCCTCTATTGACCTGGCTTCAGTCTTTGCTCTACCGCCCCATCTCTCTCTCTGTCACTCTTCCTGTGTAGGTTTTTGTTTGTTTGTTTGTTTGTTTTGCCTTGGGAAACCTAGGGATATTCATGGCACTGAGGCAAAAAATGTGGAATTAAAAACTAAATTCTTGAGGCCTTATCCTAGCAACAAGACCATCACCATCTGTTCAGAAGACAAGCCAGCTATTATCCACTGCATTCTTTAAACAAACTCCATCACCTGTGAGGGGAAAAAAACTGCCCCTTCCTGGGTTCTCTCTTTGTCACAGGAGAAAGAGGTCTGTTTCCCCCTAATGCAGTAAAACCTAAAGAAAGCAAACAGGACTGGAAGCACTTATAACAAATTTAAAGAAATCTACTCGAAGGCCCTATATTGTCATTCCAAAATATCTGATAATTGTCATCTGTGCATAATGAAACCTGACAAAAATATTGTTGATGTCTCTCAGTAACCACTATATTATTTAAATTAGAAAATAACAAATGGAGCGAGTGTTTCTGTGTTTTTTGTATTAAAATGATTGTCACAGTCTCTCCTTTATTTTTAGCTTCAAAAATTTTATTCGTTTCACCTTTCAAAAACCACATCAAAATTTATATTTTGAAAGTGGCATTAAAATGCTATTTCAGTGACTTCAGGGTAAGAATCAATCTATTTAGACACCTAGTTTAATCCAGGATGAAATATTTTTCCTTGGGAAACATTTAAAACAGTAGACAGTAGCTCAGTGATATTTTATGCAGTAAAATTTATATTATTAGGAATACACAAGATCTTTTTCCTCCCAAAATAGTTCAGTACAAAGGAAGAGAATATCCATAGATAGAATATTTGAAAATGCCAACCAGAGTCTAAAGCCCAGACAAATAAAATATGATATCATTCTGGATTATTTTCTTTCTAGAAATAAATACACATGGAGATATGATTCAATAAATTTTAAAAGAATAGATTTATTAACTGTTTACCTTGTGCCAATCATTATGTAATATGCTATTGAGTATTTTTCAAAATTTGACATGGTTTTTATGAATAATACATCAACAAATAGAAAGTATGCATCAAGTCCTAAGAAATAGTAGCTCTATAAATATAACATTTGATTAGTGTTTATTACTTTAAAATCCATCCATCTTTTCTACATTATCCCATTTGTTCCTGATAAAGAGCCTGTGAGGCCAGCTGAGCAGTCATCTCTATCACTCACTTAAAGATGAGGAAACCTGAGTTCAGAGAGGTGTGCTGATTTTCCCATGGCTCCCCGAGAATCTAAAATCTACTTCAACCAATTTTGAAACTAAACTCTGTTTTTTTAAAAAGGCATTATTTATATTTGTACCATCAAAAAGAGAATACGAATGAATGTGAAGACTAAAGCAACTATAGCTCTTCATTCTCTGGAACAGATTGTTGATATACTTGTTGGCTGGTGTTCAGAAATATAATTTGTGTTGAACATAGGCTCCACTTTCATGAGTCAATGTTCCCAAAGTCGTCCGTAAAATATGAACTGAAGTTACCCACGTGACTGTTAATTATCTTCCTTTTTAGATTACACCTTGGATTCCCATCGTCTGCATACTGGGCACTAAAAATTTCCTACATGTTTCCCACATGGCTTTTGCTAAAATGTTCCTAGTCACAGCCACAGTTGAAAATCCTTAAGGTAGGGATTCTGAGAAGCAGCTGAATCATTCTTTTTATCCCATCTGTGAATATGCTTAATCTGAAGGGAATAAAATCCCAATGTTTGGCTAATTTCAATAGATGGAAGTAATACATCTGTCTGGTTGCACCACATCAGAGTAGGACAAAAGCACACATAAAAATGGTAACTAGATTAAGATGTAGGATAGTAAGGTCATAGAAGGATACTTTGAGCCCATAAATAGGTATTCAGATGGTGAAAGGAAAATTCTTGTATGTCAGAATAATTGCCTCTAGCCAATTAGAGCCAACTGATTACATAAAAGTATTATAAAATGAAATATTTACCAGGACAAGGTACAAAGATGTGTGAAGGACCACAGATTCCACAAATATGCAACGTGGGATGACAGCTGAGTTTTATGTTTTTAGCAATGTTGTCAACTGGGTTTCAAGTCTAAAAGAAAATAATTTTTCAAAAGATTACTTTTCCCAGCAAAATACAACTAATACAAATACAAAAACAATTATGCAGAAATCTTTATTCCCAGCCCTCGTTTTCAGATTAACTTAAAACACGTGTTAGTGATGCTAACAGCAACGTTTTGATCCCCATGTGGCCTGGTGACCTCACTTTCTCTGTTCCTTGAATAGAGAACATAGCCTTTCCTTCTTAGTCCCTTATAAACATGTGCTGGTGGTCACAAAGGAGAATTTCTGAAAGGGAAAAATAATAGGATGGGCCAGCAAACTAAGGAAATCTCATACATGCTCCTCAAAACTGGTCATAGGTTATAAACATCTTTTCAGTAAAAAGATCCCTTTTCGATGGAGTGACCAGTAATTCAGGTTTGCCTAGGACTTGAAGGGGTTTCTGGGATGAATTTTCTGTGCTGAAACTGGGAAAATCCCAGGCAAAGTTGAGGGACTTGGTGACCCCACTTAGCTGTGAGATAAATTGACTTGCAGTTTAATTTGGCAGCACTGTTCATAGTCTTTAACATTCCTTTATAAAACATTTTAGGAAAATGGGACTGAAAAGATCCAGGCTTCTATTCTGAGAATCAGGAGCTCCAAAATGTACCTCAGTAGCAGAAATCTGGGGTTTCGTACTTCATAATTTATGCAAGCTACTCTTTGTGAGCTGTGCAAACACCAAGACCATTGCTTGCCTTACCGCATTGACTTATCTTGTGCTACGATCAGGAGTGATTTTGCCTTCCTTGTCTCCTGCCTACTGCTGAGTTATCCATTCACCCTATTATGCCTCTACTCCCTTTACTAAGCATGAGAGCCTAATAATTTGTTAATCATGTGAAACAACCAAAAACCTATCCTCATCCCACCATTTTTTAATAGCATGGCAATGCTTCCCTACTGTTCAGGGGAAGAAAAAAGATTCAATGGATTGCATTGGAGGTTGTCAGGGCACAAACTCATTACTCTGTAAATTGATTTGTAAAAGGAGTGGGGAAGAAAAGTACCAAGAATTTATCTGTCTTTAGTTACTCTGAGGTAACTAAATGGTTAATAAAAGAAAGTTTTTCTTTTAGAAAAATCCCAACAAGTAAATACAGAAAGAATGATGAAATTAGAAAAATCACCAGCTCGCAACTCTGAAAGAAATGATGCATACAGGCAATGACCACCAATGAACATAAAATCACTATTGAAAATTTGTTGAGGAACTTTAAAAGGCTGACATGGCTTTTCAAGTTTAGAATCATTTAAAATGGGACACCTGGTCATTACATGCCTCACACAAAAAGCATACACAGAACCACATATGAAGTATTCTAGACTGAGTAGCAAAAGCCTCTGGTGCTCATCTCATCCCTCTGCCCACCTCTGATCTCAGCTGCAGCTCTGGGGAATAGTTCCGACTCACTGTGTGCAAGACCCAGCTTCCAGGAAAACCTTCAACCAAGGGGAAAGGGAAGCCAGTGGCAAGTTTGGGAGGTGCTGTCTAAGCTTCCCAGAAGTCCCCACTGAATAGAGCCCTGCTATCTACAGTAGGCACCTTGATAACACAACCTTAAATGGTCTTGCCCTGCCTGGCCCACTCTCCCTACTCCCTCTCTCCTGACTTGTGGAGTCACTTCCCAAATAAACTACTTGTACTGGCACTGGGGTCCTTCTTGCAAGCCATGCTTTCAGAAAAGCTTTAGCTAAGTTGTTAATGAAACCTATATCTAATTACTTATTTACAGGAAATATAGGAGACAGAGGAACAAGCTTACTGTTGGCTCAAGGGATGTCCAATTTTCCCAGGACAGATGACTGGTATTTCCAACAAATGGACTGCATGAAAATAAAGGAAGAAGGGGAGGGAGGAAAAAAGGGAGGAAGAGAGGAAGGAAGACGCCTTTTGCAGAATAAGAAAGACCTACATGACAACCAAGTACAGTATTTATGTGAATCTTGTTGAATCCTGATTTGAGTAAACCAACAATAAAAAATGTATCTTGGAAATAAATGGGGGAATTTGAATACAGTATTAAGTGATATTAAGAAATATTTGTTAATTTTGTTAGGTTGATTAGCAAAGTAGAGGTGGTTAAGTTAAAAAAAGAAAGCCTTATCAGATGAAATAACATACTAAAGTATTCAAGGGTGAAATCATATTTTGTCTAGAACTGTTTAAAAATACTCCAGAGAAAACAAAAAATAAAGTGAAGAATAGATGGAATCAGATTGTTGAAATGTTGATACTTGTTGAAGGTGGTAGTGGAAATAAGGGAATCATTATCATTACTATTCTCTCTACTTTTGTTTTTGTTTAAAAGTGTATACAATGAAACATTAGGAAAGAAAATCTTAATGTCCTGAAAAACCCTGAATTCAAGTGAATAAAATAACATAAACTCTAATTTACTTCTCATTTAATTGACTGAAAGCAGTGCAGGCACCACAGTGGTACTACCACTAGCAGAAATTCAGTAATCCAAACGTTTGTCACCTTCTTTGTTACCAGGAGCAAATTCCAGGCTAAATTATTTTGTTACTGGTTAGCATGTTCTGGTTAGCAAACATAGACCAAATGTTTGTGTTTTCCCAAAATTCATATGTTAAAATCCTAACCCCCAAAAAACGATGATAGAGAATTAGGTTTAGACGAAGTATGAGGGTGGAGCCCCCATGACTGGATTAAGGAAGACCAGAATTCTCTCTCTGCCATGTGACACACAGCAAGAAAGTGGCAGTCTGCAAACCAGGAAGAGCCTCCTTCCTCATCCCATTAGGAAAAGCATCTGCTATTATCTTGATCTTGGACCTCCCAGCCTCCAGAACTGTGAGAAGCAAATGTCTGTTGTTTAAGCCATCCAGCCACCTGTCTATGGTATTTTGTTAGATAAGGCCCAATTTCTGTATTCTCAGGAAACAAAAATTTATTTAAATATTAGCCTAAGCTAGATATTATTAGGAAGCTATAAAGAGGAAATTAACAACACCTTATATTTATGCTTTGTTTTCAAATGCATTATTTCTGTTGATTCTTGAAGAATCCCCAAGAGTGAAAGTTATATAATATACAGCAAAGTTAAATGATGGTTAATATGAATTATTTGACATTAGCTACTTTATTTTTTTTCTATGATATGAATGCATACTTCATCATACTTGGAAATGTCACAGCAAACAGGGAGTTTCTTGAGGGAAGAGATTTTTTTTTTAACATGTTCATGTTTGTACCCCTAGCACCTAAAAGGGCATTTGACACATTATAGACACTTGATAAATAGTAATGCTTAAATTCCTTTAAATCCTTTACGGAAGTAGTAATTGGGTCAACTGTCTACTTCTCTCATAATCACTGGCATTACATTAATTTAAACTAGCATTGCTGTTTTTTCTGGACTTTCTAACTGGTCTCCTTACATCCACTGTTGGCAATACCAATCACATTGCAGACAGAGTACTTAAAAATGCAAATATGATCACATGACAATACTTACCACATACACACCCACCCACTCTTAAAACCATTCAGTTGTATTTCATGACTCTAGTACTTTTAGTATTTTCCACATTTACTGTGTGATTATTTAATTAATCTACGCTTTTCCTAACAGGCTTTAAACCCCATTCTTAGAGCACGGACTGAATTTGTTTTTGTCCTTATCTCTATCTCCAGGGCTCTACATTCTATATGCTTAGAATGTAGTATGTGGTCAAAAATACTCATCAAAAGAATTCATCCAGTAGTCAAATCTAAACTTGCTTTATTTTAGCATGCTACTTTCATTATCTGAACTGAACAGGTAAAATAAAATTGTGGAGGAACATTATTGTCAAATTCATATAATTGTTTCTGTTTGCTTAACCAATTGCTACAACACCTATAATATTGTAACTATTAATAGAAAAGCAGCAACTACACCTCCTTGACACAGAGTGATCCTGCTTGTCAATTCAAAGGAGACACTGAAAGAAATCCATTATTCTGTCTTTACCTATAATGGCTATGTAAAAAATGGAAGCATATTTGGCAGCTTTCAGGAGCACAGACAATTCTATATGGACAACAGACAGTAAGCAGAAGCAGTAAAAGTTCCCGTTCTGTTAAAAATTTAAGAGTCTCTTGATTTTTAGCTCTTTGGCAAAACCCATTACACAGAAAAAGTATACATATAGAAGACTCAAACTTACTATAGGTAAATTTCAGAGTCTGTTATTTGAAAACAAAAGGACTTCAAAGGGTATTCGTAACCTACTTCTTTTTATTGTTGGGTCCCAAGGCATTTCAAAGGGCACGGTTTCCCAGATCATTTCATGCTAGTTCTAGGAGGAATGCGTCTTTTTCTCCTTTCAGTAGTACCACGTCTCATGTTATCATTATCCACATGCTTGTGTGTTTCTCTCACTGGTTTATAAATGTGTGAGGTCAAGGTCTGGTTCTACCCACATACCCTGAAATACAGGATGTGCTGTAGTTCAATAACCCTTTATTGAATGCTGTGATCTAATTTACAAAAATTCAATTTATACTCATGTCTTCTGAGACAATATTTATTGTGTTAAGTAGAAGATGGCACCAATGTACATGGGCCAAAGGTAGAAGGAAAAATAGTCATACAAGGACTGGCCCAAGTAGGCTAAATGGTGATTGGGGCTGAGTTTGTCTTTGGAGTTCCTTTCCCATGTTATCAGATTTGAACTCCATGTTGGTACCCCTTCAGCTCATCACCCCATCTTTTGTTCCATGGGATTAAGATTTGATGAGTTTCACCTGTATGTATTGATGTAATGAAGAAGGTAAAGCATCTGATTCCTTTTTTTATCATTTTCAAGTGAAATTCTATTTATAGGAAATATCATTAAATTATAGCAATTTGAAATATTACGATAGGATAAATTCTTTGCAAAGCTTTTTGTTTGTTTTTTTTTTGTTTTTTGCGGTACGCGGGCCTCCCACCACCGTGGCCTCTCCCATTGCGGAGCACAGGCTCCGGACGCGCAGGCTCAGCGGCCATGGCCCACGGGCCCAGCCGCTCCGCGGCATGCAGGATCCTCCCGGACCGGGGCACGAACCCGTGTCCCCTGCACCGGCAGGCGGATTCCCAACCACTGCGCCACCAGGGAAGCCCCCTTTGCAAAGTTTTTATTGAAAAAACTTTTGAAAAGTTTTTACTCTCTACAGAAGGATGCCTGCTTAAAGTTTATAGAATATTACAACAGGAAAAGTCTTCAGATTAATTTCTGGTTTAATACACTTAAGACTCAAAAGGATTGATTCTATTAATCAGCTGATAACAGATATTTGAGTGCCTCCTATACTATGCAAGGCACTGGGAACACAAAGGTGAATAAGAAAGAGAATCTGCTCCCAATGAGTTTCCAGTGCAGCAAGGCACAAAACCTCTGAGCTTAGTAGAATTATGGCCCATGTCTTCTACATGTAGAGGAGGTATTTATAGAATCTCAGCATTTAGAGGAAATGTGAGTTTTCAGTGATCATCCTGATGAGCATATTAGTATTCGTGGGTCCTCACGTCTCTCCATAAGTACCATTGTTGTGGAACATATTCCATCTGAAAAGAAATAACCCCCTAAAGGGTGCGCATTTTCAATCTAAATAGTACCCTTTCTTTTTGAAATTTTAATTTTGGAACTTAATATAGAGTCTACTGTTACCAGAACAACCACATCCACCGAAAATCATCTTAAGGTAGCTATAGAATCCCAAGAGAATAATGAGTTCTTCAGAGTTTCCCTAGTTATGGAGAGGAAATCATTAGTAACTTATGACAGAAATAAAGAAATCATCCAATTAATGTATTCAGAGATGAATCTTAATGTCCAATTATTCTCTTGATTTGACACAACCTAGTAACAACATAACATAGTCAGCAACATTGTATTAATGTCGGAAGATAGCGGGAAGGTAGCCCTGTGGGGGAAGAAACAGTTTCTGTTTAATCCTTTCCTTTTTCTTTCGCTCACATATGATAAGCAAATCTCCTGCTTAAGTTTATCATCTTAAAAAAAAAAAAAAAAAGGAAAAACAAGTAACCCCACAGAATTTACCTGAAAACCATATTGTGCTCAAAAGTCAGAATTATATTATAATTAAAGCTTATAAAATATAATTTAAACAAAGGTCGGTCTGTTCAATTCATTAACTATTAACAAATGATTTTGCTATCATTCATCCTAGTCTCCTAGTTCAGATCTATTGATTGATTTAACCAATGTCTATTTAAATGTTTAATTTCCATATTTTATAATTGGTCCAATATTAAATAATACTCACAAAGAGTAAAAAGTTAAAGTGCCATATCATCACATCCATATTCATGCTTCCATTTCTTGAAGGGATGAAAATTAAGGAAAATGTTTTTCAATATTTTTATATTTTATATTAAATAATACATAGTGGTGATAAAAAATATGAGTATATAAATGTATTACAGTACAAATCTGTACCAATCTTAAACCCCCAGTCTCCCAGTTTTCCTCAACAAGAAAGAAAAAAGAAAAAAAAAATCCCCAATTGTTTTTAGTTCTTTCAAAATTAAAAGGTCTTATCTTTTAAATATTAATAATTTATAAAATGCAGTAGCCATATAACTGGCTATATTTTTAGATCATTTAACCATACCTCACTTTCCCTCATTAAAACATTGTACAACTAAATAAATGTGTTAAGATAATAAATTTCGGTACTGTTTTAAACTTTTTTCAAAGATAAACTTATATTCTCTGTTTATTTTTATATTCAGCAAAATTTCATTGTCGTAGGAGATATTCTTGATTGCCTTGTTAGATAATCCCCCTTTATGGTCTCTCTTTTTCTTGAACACTTCTAAATGATACTTTCTTTCCACTGCTAAATTTTTAATCAAATTTCTATCTGCTTTGCCCCATCAGTCAGCTCAAGACCACTGATTTTAGCAGAATGCAGTTCTAATTTGACTAACCAGTCACAGGTGTGTTTGAAATGACTGATATGTAAGTATATGTCTGAATAGTCTGTGTATCCATAAAGAAACAGTATTGAGCTTGCAATATATATACGAGGGCCCACTCTAGGTACTGGATTAGATACCAAGAATTAAATCTCATTCCAAACTAAGTATAAGAAATGGAATCTGACTTCAAGAAACAGATTAATTGAAGAGATACAGTACACTCAGATGACATACATATGGCAATGTTATTAGTGATCACTGGACAACTAAAAATGCAAGAATTCAAAGAAGAGAAAATGACCACTACAGGCTAATTGTCAAGAAGTGGGGTTTTCTTGTTTGTTTGGTTGGTTGGTTTTTTGTTGTTTTTTTTTTAGAAAAACAGGGTTTAAACTGGCCTCAAAATATGTGTAAGAGTAAGACATACACTCAAAAAAAAAGACAGAATAATGTGCCCAGAGGCATGAGGAAAGAGATCTAGAAGGCTTCTAAAGGACAGTGAATGAGTAGTGTGTCTGAAGCACAAAATTATTAAATGGGGGTAATGGAAATCAGGCTAGAAAAGCAGTTTTGGAAAGTCCAGTTAAAGAATTTAGTCATTATGTGTCAGCAGGGTACTGTTAGGGATGATTTTTGATGAGAAACGATATGATAAGGAATAATGTTTTATGACAATTAGTCTGGGGGATTCGTTTTCATTCATGCTTCCATTTATTCAACAAATATTGATTCGAGCTCTAAAATACCCAGGCATTGTACTATAAATAGCGGCAAAGACAAGTAAGATACATTTCCCACCCTCAAGGTGCTTCTATCCTAGAGGCACAAGTAAAAAGAGTAAGTGCCATTTATTGTGATAATGTGGCATGGTGCAGCACCGCCCTGAATGCTATGGATGTTAAGAAGAAAGACTTCCAGATAATACTCGTGATCAGAGAAAGCGAATACTTGAGATTCTGGCAGAGCCAATTCTGGAACTACAACTTGAGAGATCGGTATTAGTTAATTATATGACTTGGAGAAGAAGGAGGAATGAAGACATTTAGGCACATAGGAACAATTCTTGTGAAGGCAGAAAACCGCAGCACGATGGAGCCATCTCTTCATTGCCTGATGTCGTGTCCCCTTGGCCCATCTGCGATTTCAGCTACAGCTGTGATACACAGTTCTGTGCAAACTCAGAGCTAGCATACAGCTCAAGCATTTCCCACTTCAGGGACTTTTCTGAAGTTCTGGAAGTCACTTAGCTTCTGCACAAATGGAGCCTGAAAGGGTTGGGGTGTTACACCCAAAGGCATCCTTCAAACCGTGGGGAACAGGAGACGGTAGAAGAATGACTCAGCTGCCTGTTCTTCTGACAATTCTGGGAGTATTACAGGTTTCTCAGAGGTTTCAAGGAATGAAGCTCTATCGACCATTATAGGGACTTCACTGACATACCCTCACCCCAACATTCTATTCCTCCTCCCTCATACCTGCTTCCTTATATAGCCACCCAAATAAACTCCCTGCTACCAAGTCCTTGTCTCAGGCTCTGCTTTTAGTAGAACCCGAATAGAGACAAAAATCTCTTATTCAGGGTGATTGTAGAGACATGGGTAACAATGATGAGAGGGGTCATGGTGGATGGAGAAGGATAGTTGATTTTCAAACTAGAGAGAACTTTGTGTGTCATGCTAAAAACTCTGAATTTTATCCAAAAAGTTAAAGGGAGTCATTGAATGATTTTATACAAGAGAATAACATGTGTAAGATTTTTGTTTTAAAAGATCTCCCTGGCAGCAGTGTAAAGAGTATGAATTGCAACACCCTAGATGGAGAATTGAGGGCTGATTTAGAGACCATACTATGACCCAAGCAAGGTATTTTGAGTCTTAATTAAGGAATTAGCTGTAGGAATGAATATGAGATGTGAAAACCATCTGGTTTTAGTGCCTAGTTGGATGTGTGGAGTGAGGGAGAAGGGAGTTTCCAATTTGGGACAATGTCTGAGTAGCAACACATTTATCCATAGAATACAGGAGCAGTAGGTTATGGGGAGAGGGGTGGAATGAGTTTATTTTTCAGCATATTAATACAAGAGCTTGGGGTAAAATTCATATGGAGATAGGTAGGCAGTTTTTTATTTCTTGGTAGAGGTTTGGATCACAGATATAGACATATGTTGAACAGGCCTGTGGTAGGCCCTGCGATAGGTTCTTCTAAATATTACTTCACTTAACCCTCATAGCAAACCCAACATGTGGATTATTTTCATTACTTTGCATTTGAGAAAATAGATTCAGAGAGGTCATTTAATTTGTTGAGGATCACACAGCAAGTGAACAGTGGTGATAGAATTTGAACCCAGGTCTGATAGCCTGAATAATATTTTTACAGTATACCACTCTGGCTCTGCCATACTGACTATACCAACATCTTCATCTTGAAATGGCTGATGATTGTAGAGCTACAGTTTTCAACTATAGCAGATAATAAAGGTAACAGGACCCACAGGTCTCACACCTGAACCATGAATAGCTTGACATTATATAAAACCATAGATCTAATCTATTACCCTACCTGCAATGCAACTCACTCTTCATATTGGTGTCCAATTGTTATATAAATGTTTCTATCCAAAATGTGGGATGTCCCTACATGAAATATTATCTTTGTGAGTTTATAAAGCATGTCACCAGTTATAATTAAAAGCAAGGAAGGAATAAAAGTGCTCATCTTAATACACTCAAGATCAACAGGATGAAGGGAGGGAAAAGATAAGTGTTTAACAGCCCAAAGTGGTAGGTGTTATTTTCATTGGAGTGCTTCACAGAATTAGATGGACTCCTAAGAGTGAAAGGGTGACGTATCTTGTGTCTGTTCAAGAAAAGGCAGTTCTGGGTATACAGTGATGGTCTGAGAGAACACACATGCACTTCCAAGTGGGCAAAGGTCTGAGGCCATGGTTGTACAGAAAAGCTAAGACATAATTGTACTAAGGATCAAGGCTTAATAAGCAATAGAGAGAATAAGTAAACATACAAAGAAAAATTGATTAGATGTACATCTATGTAGTGTATATATGTGTGTGTGTATATATTCATCTGAGGGGAACTTATATTAACAGACTTCCAAAGAAGAATAACGAAATATTCAGATTGGAAAAGATCTGAGAGAGCATTGTAAGTCACAAGCCCTACTTCAACGCTCATTTCGCAAAAGAAGAAGTAAGTGAAAAGGTTAAGTGATTTTTTTTCAAGATTTAAATCCACAAATGGGCTGGACATTTATTGAACAGTTATTTGTCTAACGTTATGGTAAACTGAATATTTTATTATAAATATGATAGTGACTCTTCAAGCATCTTATAATATATGTCTCTCTCTTAAAAGATGGTTTTCAATATTCATGAAACAATAGGATCACTGAAGAGACGTACCAAGATCCATGGAATCTATGAGATATTCATTAGGTTTTTTGTTATTAGGATTTTTAATCGATCATGTGAAGTTAGTCTATGTCCAATACTTCTTGGCCATAAACCTAAAGGATAAATATTTATGGAATCTCTGAAGTTCTATGGAATTATAACTCTCTTAAATGGAAGTGTTCTGTTATTCTGTAATCATTTTGGACATAAAACAAGATATTATTAATTGAAAAGTTTTTAATTTCTTCATGCAACTGGTGGTTCTCAAGCTTTAGAGAGCACCAAAAGCACCTGGAGGGCTTGTTAAAACACAAGATCACTAGGTCTCACCTCAGTGTGTGTGATTCAGTAGGTCTAGTAAGGGCCTAGAAAATCTGCATTCCTCACAAGTTCCCAGTGAGGCAGATGCTGCTTGTCCAGAGACCCTCATTTGAGAACTACTGTACTAACTGGACCACGAAAAACTGTGGGCAGAAACTGTCTCACTCATTTCTGTATGCTTAGTGTCTACCATATAGTAGAACCTCAACAAATGTTTATAGGAATGAGTGAATGACTAACTGACTATATAAATGATGTAGCTAAAAATGTTAGCTAATTTGGACTATTAACTGCCCAGCTCGAGAGTCTTCTTGTTTCTCCCACTTATAAAGAAATTAATAAATCAAGAAAATATTAAGTAATTGCTGTCCTAACTCTGTGTTGTCATGGATACAGTATTCTATTTTCAGTACTAGTCATGTCTTACTTGTTAATGACTGTTACAGTAACCAATAGGAAAATAACACTTCACTCACCACATTTCATTAAATTTAACACCTCATATTAAGCTTAGTGGGACAATAAGAACAAAGTTCTGCTTGCCATTTGTTTACAGAATTCCTCCATTTCCCTGTGGTTAGTGACTTACACAGCATCAATCTTTATGAACAGCTCCCCAAATAACAAGGAGATAGGAAAATAAAAGCTTTCTCTTTGACTTAATAATAATGACCTCTGGGCCGGACATTTCCTGACATTTAACCAATAGTTAAATTAAAAGACCCTACTGTCTTTGATTCAGGGTCTCTGCTTCTACCACAGATTATGACCTTGCAGGAAATGCCCTTACTTTAGAACATTATAAATTTAACAGAAGACGAAGCAAAATAATAGGAATCCTGAGCACCAGGACTTTCAAATCCTTGCATTGTAAAAGGGTAAATGCAAAATATGGGTGGAGAAGAGACAAAACTGGAATAAAATCCTTCACAGTTTGATCTTGATGCCAATCACAATGAAATAATCACCTCCATCATTGCAACCTGGAGCCATGCTACTTTATTTCCAAGGAAAATTCCACTGTGAGGGTAAAGAGCTTCATAATGTATCAGGAGAGAACAGATTATAAACAAACAGTTCAGGCTCCAGAAGAAAAAAAAAGATAATTAAATATATTTAATGATGCACACATCTGAGCAAAAGATCAAGGAAATATTGGAAAATATAACATCATTTAGAAGTCAAGGGAAATAAATGGGGAAGGAGAAAAGGACAGATAACTCAGAGGGACTGAATAAATCTCAGATAGGATATAAAAGACTGGAAACAGATGTTTATATTAAACTGCCAATGGAGTGATGAAACCATACAGATTGCGGTACCAATTTAACTGGAAAAAGCTATGGCAAGCAGACAGAGATTTGAGTTGGAGCTCTATTTTCCACCAGTCAACTGAAGGAGGTGGCTGCTGCCGCTACTGCTAATGATGAATACCATATGCTAGCAAGAGACACAGCCAGTGTGCTCTGCTGTGTGTGTTGGTTTGGGAAGATATGTGTAATTTTCTTTATCTGATACAAAATTAGTGCAACTTCAAATAACTGCAAGCAGAATGCCTGAAGAAGAGCCCATATTGCTTCTCATTGAAAAAGTCAAGAGTGAATCATTTTTAAAACTTTTCATCTCGATTCAATAACTCAGTTAAAGTACCTTTACCTGATTTAGCCATGATATTGCCCTAGTTTTTTTTTATTATATTTTTATAGTGGAGAGGAAGCCTACAACAGAATAACCATGCAGACAAGTAGTTAATGTGACATTAAAAAACAACAAACTTGCTGCTGACAGTCTTCTTTATATGAGCATATATGTGTCTCTGTACATATAAGGTTTACTTCTTGTATCAACAAAGGATCCAAACCTTGTGCTCTAGTCATAAATTTTGTTTCATATTGAAAAAGTAAATTTAGTTTCATATCAATTCCCCAGTTTACAAAAAGCAATCTTCAAAAAAACACTGGAATTGGCAATTTGGAGTTTGTTTGTTGTTTTCTTTAAGGGAACATTGTGGTCCAGATGCAAGGCTAAAATAAACAAAGGGTCAAGGTTGAAGAGAAAAAGAGACTAAGAGAATTGGTGTATAAGTGACATTGTTTTCTTTTATGAAATTTCCTTAATTCTGAGGCAAACACCTAGTTAATCTGATCAATTCAGCAAGAGAAAAAAAAAGAAAAAGAAAGAAGAGAAAACCTTGGTTATTTCCTTTCATATTTGACATGAGTGCTCATCTGAATCTTTTATGCTCCCATTGTTGTATTAAGGTTGTATAGACATGATATAAATGTTCATTTTTTTTCTCCAAGACTCATTAAAATATGGAGAGGAGAAAGGGAGAGTCACAGAATAACTTTAAAAATATTTTGGTAGTCCTCATTAAAAAGAGTTTAAGTACCTTGGATTTTATTTTATTACATGGTAATAAAATCGGGCCAGAGGAGAGATGTTCAATCTGGAACTCAAAGACCAAATGTAAGTGTCGCTAAGTCATAGCCACTGATCTTTTGACCAAGTAGACTTGAAGCTGAGGAAAGCTGTGGCCCCAGAAAAACCATCTGTGCTATTTAAGCTACTACCTTTTTTAAAACATGATCTCTGCCTTACCAGCTGAAGTTCCTTTTACAGTCATTATTATGGAAAGAAAAAAACTTCTGACAGAGTGCGAACCTCTTAACAAATATTACCAGATAAACAAATAAATCAAATAATAAAATATGCCTACAAATCTAGTTCTGTTCTGAAAAATGAAAGAAATTTTTTTAAAAAAGACAAACACAACATATATCAGAAAACTGAGAGAAAGAGGAAAAAAAGGAGGAAAAGTACCTGCTTGTAGAGACATTATGCTGCCTTTCACACTGTCATTTCACTCCTTTCTGAAGGCCTGGGACTTATTTTCCCTGCTGAAATAGTCTCTCGGATCTCTAATATCAAGGGCAAACTTGTATTGCTTGATGGCATTCCACACTTGTCTGTTGGGAAGATTTAAACCACCTGATTCTCTCTTCTGCCCCTGGTCTATTGCTGACCTGCATCGCAGGCCTAACTGCAGCTCCTCCAGGAGACTGTGTATGATCAATCCCAGCGCCCCGGTGAGCTAGCCTGAGTTCACCTTCAGACCCCTCCAGAGTGATGAATCCCACTGGAATTCCTAGCAAAGCTTTGCATTCCTTGCTAAGAAGAGCAATTGCTCTCTCTGGAAAACTTGCAAATGCTCTCTGCACTAACAAGGGACCTGGGGCTTGCTTGAGGAAGGCAGACAGAAACCAAGCTCTGCTCCATCCCCCCCATCTTGCCTGAGTTCCAAGAAACAACAATGAACTAGTAAGCAGGGAAAGAAATTAGAATTGTAGAAGTGCCAAAGGTATCCCTTGGAGCAGTGTGAATATTGTGTTGTCATGTAAAAGAGCCCTTGAAAGATAAAGGAACTAAGTCCAATTATTTTACTGGTTCCATGTTCATCTGAATCACTCTCTAACTTCAGACTTCCAGTGATATCATAGTGCCTGAAATAATTAATTTACCTCTTACTTCCAAAACTATGTTGGAAAATTAATTCCCAATACTAAAATGAACTTGGTAGCGGACACATTACAATTTTGTGGGTTACCTGGCAGTCATTTTGAAATGTCATCTTGGATGAAATGTAGTCTTCCATCTTCCCTACAGATGCAGTCTGTCTGATTCGTGGGCTTTCTTTCTCATTATATTAAAGAAAACATACCCCTTTTTGATGTTTTTATAAAGGAATACAAGTTATCTTTCATAAACATTTATACAGATGCAAAATAAATATTTAATTACAAAAACAACAATACTAATTTTTAACTACAAATAAGCAAAGAAAAATATTATACTTATATGAAAACCAATTAAAATTAAATCTCATAAATAAATAAGTTGGAGGTAAACTTTGCTGTTATTGCATGGTTGTTACTGTGGTTTATCGTGGAAGGTACCTACATAATAATTTAATCTCAGCTTTAGGGCAGTCCGGACTGCAGTGATTTGCTTTAACCAGTGAATAAATCCCTGGATTTGTATACCGAAATCTAAGAATGACCATTTAGACACCACCACCATCTCGGTCTATAATTAGCAGTCTGTCAGACAACTAAGGAAACCAATTGAGACGTAAAAACAATTACAACAGTTGAAATACTAGGTGTAATCAAACAAAAGTATTTTTTCCAGCACTCTAAGATTTTTTTTTTTAAACTAACAAGCAAGGCCTTAGAATGCACAGACTCAGAAGGAACCCACATTCCCTTTGATGGGATCTCATTTGGGCTACTTCAGTCCCAAGAAGAGACTATTTATGTGAATACTGCAGTAGAGAAAAAAAAAGCTGGACACAGCTGGCTACCCTTTCCTTTGGCAAAGAACAGCAATGGCCTTACCATCCTTCTGTTTATGGCAACACAAACTACTTTATTTGAAAAGTCACTCATTTCTATGATTGCAGTGGACATGTTTTCATCAACAGAGCAGTTGAGGAGGAAAAATTATTTTATTAGCTAATTTTCCTCTCATGAATTAGGGATTTTTCTCTGGACAGAGAGGAACTTCAAACCCCTCCAGAAATGGAAGCATGCCCATGGATTGACTACTACAGATCAAGTTTCCAGTGGGCTAATAACCTGCTCCAGTGAAAACATATTTTTAATTTGCTTTTAGGGTTATTTATTTTTTTATTATTACGCTAAGGGTTTATAATTTAATGTCAAACATAATTTTGCACGAATTATGTGACTGTACTATGATGCAGTAGATAAGCTCTGTGTGCCTGGCTGGCATGGTCTCAAACGATGTTTTTGAGAAAATGGATCACCGTTTGGCAGGTTGCCATTCCATAAACTGCTCGATAGAACTTAGAAAGGAAAAAGTTGCAAAGAATTTTCATGTTTTACAAAAACATCTTTCTAGTAATATTAGAAGCAGAAAAAAATACTCTTTTATTGCTGTCTACTAGATGTAACATAAATTGTATGAAGCTAATTAAGAAATTAAAAGGCTTCCAATTAAAAATTGCAAAGTCATATTTATTGTAAATTGCCAACCAGCCAAGTGGAATCATATTTTTTAAATGAGAATATTTATTTAAAAATACAGTAGTCATCATAGTGTCTCCAAGCTTTATGATCAGATTGGTAAACATTTAGGAGTATCGACAATGTGCCAAGCTTTATGCTGGGAATGGGAGATACATAAATAAAAACTGTCCTGCCACAGCTCTCAAGAAGTTCACTGTCTAGTGGAGGAGACAAGCAGAGATGTCCTGCCAATGTAATGCAGTAAGTGCTATAATACAGTTATGCAGAGGGTTCTCTGGAGCACAGATAAGGAGCATCTGGCCAAGATTTGCAGATGGGGTGAAAGGTCAGGAAATGTCCACAAGACGTGACTGAAGAACAGATTTAGTGTTCCAAGTTGGAAGACAAAGAACCAAGAGAATTAACTTGTGAAATAAATATTTGTTTATATATCTGTCCACAAGTTTAAATAGATGTAAATATAACATTTGTATGTCGTTAACAATTGTATGTCATTTCACATGCATCAGCTATTCTGATCCTCACACTGACCCTATGAGTTTAAGGATTGAGGGTAGAAGTATCTTCACTCTACACGTAAGGAAAATAAAGCCTAGAACAGTTACATGACCAGCCCAAGGTCGCTGGGGTAAAAAATGCATTTTAAGAAAGCCAGGAGCAAACCACAGGACTCTTGACTTCCAGACCAACTGTCACTCTGGTGTACTCCACTCTGCCATTATCCTGCTCATTTATCATATCATCACTAACAAAACAGCAATTATTGAACCTTTAGGCATAGAATGTGTAATTAAAGAATAATGTGAAATGTCATTTTTGACCTTTCCAATTAAAACAAACTTCATCAAATTAACATAATCAGTAAGAATCCCACATATATTTTAAATGTCATCCATTTATCAACCACAATTCTAAATCAAATCATACAGAACATGAAATCAAAATTTTTCTGTGTTTCCACACTATCAAATACAAATATTTTGGCAAATAAGTAAGTAGAGTCTGAAGAGTTAAATCATTCCACTATGCAGTGGACCTACTGGATATAGTAGCCATGCAAGTTAGTCAACCAATTATAGGAAAATTGCTACGATGTTGATTGGGTTGCTGCTGGGTCATTGATCTGATTTTGTCATTATGGTAAGTGAAATAACTGAATTGTGAAACTTTCATGAATCTTTTTTTTTGTAAATTTGATTCTCTTTGTAGACCATCTTCAGTAGCAGACAGTTCTACTCTTGAGTTTCCACTCTTGCTTCAAAATATTTATTTCTGACAATATAAGAGATGTGAATCCTGGATTATACAAAGCAATGACCTGACCTGGAATGACATGATTAGTTGAGGTTCTTTTCTTTTGTTATTGAAGAGTTTTATATCAAGCATAGGATGGTCTGAATCAATCTCTAAACCTACAGAAAAATATTTAGTGACAAAACAATTTCTTTTAAAATGTTAGAAAAAAAGAATTTTCTCTCTATATAGAACCACAGAGTTAGTTACTGGTAATAATGACTTTTCCTGTTAATTGTCTACTTGGATTACTTAGGTAATCTATTGCAACTCTTCTTAATATTTTCGAGTTACCTGTATCCTTACCATGTAAAAAAAGACTCCTCCAAAGGATGTATGTATTAGTCATGTTAGCTTAGGCTGTGCTGCAATAACAAACATGCCACAGAATCTCAGCATAATTCATAAGGGTTTAGTGATGGTTCATGCTAAGTCCTTTAGGGATCTAGTGGCTTCCAACGGATGCCATTGGGATTCAGGATACTTCTATCTTGTAACTATGTCAACAGGGACATTCCATATTTAGGTTACTGCATCAAAGAAAGAGAGAGCTGAAGAACCATACACCAACTCGTAAATGTTTTTTACCTCTTTACTTCCCCTCCCAGCTCATTGGCCAGAAGGAATCAGATGGGACTGGTTGACTTATAGAAGGGGAAGGGAACGTGGGAGAACACGTGAAAATTCTATGAACAGTAAATTTCTCTGTCATACTGGGCATGGTTCTAATGGCAGTTACATTTTTAACATCCTCAAAACTCTGATAAAGCCCCTAGCCCAAACACACCACAATATAGATTATGCATCTAGAGCTAGAATGAGTATTAAATGTTAAAGAAGATATTATTTTTAAAACAGTAATAAGAAAAAAATTATATAATTGCTTAAAACCAATTAGGTAGAAATAAAACTGATCTTCCAGATTATACTGTTATATATTCCTTCACTAAATCTTTATAGAAATCCTGTTATTCTAGGAAAGGAAGGCTCCAAAAGACTGAAATTCAGCTGAAGTGATGATGCTGTAAGCACTGGACCTTGGATTTGAATCCAGTTTGATCTTAATCTAATATCTCTGCTCTTGCTACTTTATCATGCTGACTCCCCAAATTTAAATTAATCAGGAAAATGATCAATATCTCTAAAACTACAAACAAAAAAACCCACAAACTAAAACTACAAACATAAAACTACAAACAAAATAAACCCCACAAGTAGAGGGTAACTCTAATCCAAGGCTCCTGAGTGTCCTGAGAGCAATAAGATCAGAGCTAGGTTCAAAAGTAATAAATTAAAAAAAAAAAATTAAAAAAAAAAAAAAAGTAATAAATTAGCCTGCTAATTCAAGAAAGCTAAATGAAGAATGGGAGCTTACTTATAGTGCTAAGTAGAAGAGAGTGCAAAAGTAGCCTATGAAAAATGAGGAGAAGGAGTTAAGACTTGACACCTGTAACTCAAAGAATCTGGTGCCTTGATTAAGAACAGGTTCTGGCATCAGACTGGCCTGGGATGGTTCCTGATTTGCTTAACCTTTCCACTCCTCAATTTCCTTTCTCTATAAAATGGGCATAAGTCCTACCTTGTTAGATTATTACAAAGATTATATTAAAGGAATTTGTATTTGAAGTGTTGATACAATGTATGACAATGTCTTTTCTTGGAAGAGGAACTATCTTGAAGGGCCTCAAGTCACAATATTTAGTATTATGAATAATACCCTATCCAACGTGAGACTGCTTACAACAGTTTCTCATGTGATTTATGGGGCTTTTATGTGGATTTCTTGGTCATGAAGTGGGAGACATTATTATAGAATGCAATGTACCATATGAAATCTGCATGGCACTGAAAACTCATTCTAAATAATAACACTAATCTGAAACAATGCAAACCTACCCTACAAAATACATAAGCACTCAAAAATCATTAACGTAAGTTTGATAGGACTAAAACAATTTGTCTCAATTTTTCTACAATCTTAGGAAAATTTCCCATTCTATTGTCATAGTTCTTGATAACCTTGTAAATCATTAAGATGGGCAAAATAACTCATTCCCCCAATAAGTGACTAAAAATATAGGTTCAAGATATTAATCCAACTCAAATCATCTATGACTTCAATAGTTTGGCTTTACACAACACTATTCAGCACATTAATCACACTTCTGTTCTCACAGTGTAAACAGCCAGGTACACTGACTTATATTTTCCACTTAATCAACTATCTTTTTGATATTATGTTAACATGAAAATGATACAAATGAAGTCAAAATTGATCAAACCTCTAATAAAATCCCAGAAATATGTATCCACCCTACGTATGGACCTTTTATTTTCAGCAGGTGTCTACTTAAGTATTTTTTTCCATTACTATTCAACTCAAGGAATAAGAAATTTGTGTTCATTCATTTTAGGCACTAAATGAACAGCAATGGAAACTGAAATTCACTAGTTATTCTAGGAATATAGAGCTTGGGCAGCGATGTCATGCCAATTTTCACAGTGAGCTGGGGTATTGGGTTACCTCCAGGTAAACTGAAGGAACCATGCTTGATGGCACCTTCAAGACATTTAGCATTCCCTAAGTACTGACTAACCAAGAATGATTTAAAATATAAGCTGGAATGAGAAAAATGAGTCAGGAATAACCCAGATAGTAGCATCAAGGCTGTGGAGAAGACCCTTTCATTACTAAGCATTAAAACTTCTTTTGATGGGAATTTATAAAGTCAAACACTTGTTTCTAATAACTGGATATTATCTCAAGTGTCTCAAATAAGACTAGTATACATACCATTTGTCTTTTAGAAATAGTATTCAATATAAGAAATTTTCACATTGGACACATTTAAATAGATGTTTCACGCAGTCCTCAAGTAAATAAGAATTGTAAAGAGATAGTGCACTATGGGACCAAAAGTCAAGAGTCCTGGATTTCAGCTACAGCTCTAGCCATCTTATCAAAGTATTTTATTCCTCTGTACCGCAACTACATCATCTACTAGATAAGAAATTTACACAAGATGGTCCTATGTGTCCCAAGTGAAAATATCGAACTCTCCACTGATATTCAATGCCATTCTTAGACCAGTATGTCTTTCCACCAAGAACAAAATGCTTCCCAAAATGCAGTAAAGACTGAACACCAAAATATAGTAAACTTTGACCACACACAGTCTATTTAAAAATCTAAAAGATGCCTATATCTTAGGAAAACAGAATTACACTATATGAATGCATGGATAAGTATCTAACATCACACAATGAGAGCCAACTTGGGCCTAGTGTGTCTAATCATTCATGGTAAATTCAACCAACCCCTTTAAACACAGGTATTCCAGATTGTCTTGACCTCACTAAATGGTAAATCTGTGTCTGAAAAAAAAAAGAAACTTTGTGTGAGTCACAGGAAACCAGACTAACTTAAGACCTAACAACAATTCTAATCGTATTAGTTATTACTTCTTGAATCCTTACTAAATGTCAGGTAGTGTGTTAAGAAATTTGTAGGCATTATCATATGTAATCCTCTCAACAACTTTAGATATTAGATAATGTTATTCATAGTTTATATGGAAAAAATGACTCTGCTTTTTTTCTAAGGTTGCATTATTGGTATATGTAAGAGCTAGTATTTGAACAGTTTTCTGTCCAAGTCCAAAACCTATATTCCTAACTACTGCTTTATGTATAACCTTCCTGTTGGAACCATACTTTGAATCTTCTAGTGGAGTCTAGAAAGACTATTTTAGGAGCATACGGTTGGGAAGAATATGTATAATTCTGTTGCTTAGACAAGGGTTATGTTAATAGCCATCCACCTTAAGTCAGGATTCTATTTGTCATTTTGAAAGTAAGAGTTTCGTCATTTAATAAAAAGGGACTAATTCATTAAAAGATACTAAAGTAAGATGAATAAAAGTGATATATCACTCTTCTAGAATTAATATATCTATTCCAAGGTTAGACAGATTTGCATATAGTTCAAGTTTCAGATTACTGTCATAATCTTCAACTGCCTTGAATGGAGGTAGATTTAAAACAAGAATTCTTTTTCATTAATTTTTTTTAAAATTTATTGAGGTATAGTTAATTTATAACATTGCATTAGTTTCAAGTGTAAAGTGATCCAGTTTATATATATATATTCCTTTTCAGATTCTTTTCCATCATAGGTTATTATAAGATATTGATCATAGTTCCTTGTGCTATACAGTAAATCTTTGTTATTTACCTATTTTATATATAGTAGCGTGTATATGGTAATCCCAAACTCCTAATTTAGCTCTCTCCCCTACCCTGCTATCCTCTTTGGTAACCATAAGCTTGTTTCCTATGTCTTTCTATGTTTTGTAAATAAGTTCATTTGTATCACTTTTTAGAATCCACAAATAAGTGATATCACGTGATATTCGTCTTTCTCTGACTTCACTTAATATGATAATCTCTAGGTCCACCCATGTTGCTGCAAATGGCATTATTTCATTCTTTTTTAAAGCTAATATTCCATTGTGTATATATACATATATCACATCTTCTTTATCTATTCATCTGTCAATGAACATTTAGGTTGCTTCTATGTCTTAGCTATTGTAAACAGTGCTGCTATGAACATTGGGGTGCATGTATCTTTTCGAATTAGAGGTTTTTTTCAGATATATGCCCAAGAGCAGGATTGAAGAACCGTATGGTAATTCTAGTTTATTTTTTTAAGGACCTTCCGTACTGTTCTCCATAGTGGCTGTATTAATTTACATTCCCACCAACAGTGCAAGAGTGTTCCCTTTTCTCCACACCCTCTCCAGCATTTATTATTTGTAGACTTTTTAATGATGGCCATTCTGACTGGTGTGAGGTGATATCTCATTGTAGTTTTGACTTGCATTTCTCTAATAATTAGCGATATTGAGTAAAACAAGAATTCTGATAGATGTTTCTGCCTTGTTAAATTTTGCCAATAGAAAAACATATATATATGTGTGTGTGTGTGTGTGTGTATATATTCAGCTCCAAAGTAAAACCTTTTGGAGCAAAAGTTTCTGTTTCCTAAATTTCTTTTTCACAGTATGCCCTTTACTAATTCTACTGTATAACCCACAAATCTAATTAAGACTGAGCCAGCAAGAGGACTGTGCAAATAAATTTTTATCCCAGTTTTCTCTCACAAATGTAGACACTATTTCATTTGCTATATATTCAGATAATTCTTTTCCTAAAAAAAAGTTTCGAATTCTAGAAATGTCCACAAGCTAATTATACCCAAGCTTTCCATCATCACAGGAAACACAACTGTACCTCTTGTGGCTCATAATGGTAATGGTAGGCTTCTGCATCATTGCCTTGACAATCTGCCACTGATTCTTGTGGTCTTCATCCTGGTCTCCGAACACTTAAAAACACCTGGCAATCTTGATGGAGAATTACTTTCTCACTTGTTGGTCCTTGAGCTTCTTAACAACCTAAACTATTGTCATGATGATGTGGCCATGCCCTTGGACCTCAATCTGATACATCCACCACAGTCCATGGTTAGAGCCTCTTAGTATGGTCCTGAAATATTTCTTAGAGTTCCAATCTAAAAACTTCTGAGAAGAAATTTCTTATTTAAATATATTTGCCTTCATCTAGTGTCAGATATTTATAAACAATGGGAGTGAGGAAAACTAGCACCAGCAACCAACACAATAGCAGGCATTTGATTTTTTTTAATGAGTATTCTCTTGAATACACACTCTGAGAATTGCCTAACTCTGTGAAAATATGTGGCACTAACATAGAGTGTTATTAAATAAAATTGCATTGAAGAACATAATATGAGTAAACATGGGTGAGGGAAATAGTAAAAATGAAAGGTAAAAAGGAGATAATTGAGAAGACTGTGAAGAAAACTGGAAAAACAGGGGGAAAACAATCCCTGATTTAAACAGCACTGAAACCAAGAAGGAATGAAAAGAAGAAAACTATCATATATGGTAAAGATGGTAGATTATTATATTATAACACTGTTGAGTTGAATTATAGCATTATAACACCAGGATAAAATGTGAGTGGACCACAGTTGTATGATTCAGAAAAAAACAAAAGGCCAAAATCATTATGTGAGTTTCAAACTATGGGGTATAACTTTATAACCTGTGGGTTGCAGGTCATTTTGGCTGGGTGAGGGGTGGGTCTAACCCTATCAGAGATTGAAATAGCAAAGGTTATAGAGCAAACATTTTCAAAAACTAAAATAAAATGTCATTGTTATTTCTGGAATTCACTGTTAGATTTTTGTTGCTTTTATAAATCAGTGTTGGCCTCTGAATCTTTCTCTGTATGTCTGGAAGCAAATCCATAAAGTATTGGTCGATCTTGCTAAAGTGCTGTTGGTGGTAAAGAAAGATGATGATGTTAATGACCAAACATTATATTCTTCATAAAATATTGGGTTAACAAAGATACTGCTGTATTTTCTACAAAATAGCAGATATTTCTCTTGACACCAGATTTATGGATGCTTTTAATCTCAATTCAACGTATGAATATTTAGTCACAGAGTGCCAGTAGTGCTAGTAAGAGCTGAACCACACTAGGCTCGTCAAGTCAAGAGCTTACTCCCCTTAACGTAGCTCTAAATAAAGTCGTCATTATCATTTCTAGTAAGTTGACAAACCCGTGATTATTGATATTGAAGACCACAGGACTATTACTGTATGATTAAAAAATAAACTGTTCACATATTTTTACATTGTTATTAGGATCAAACTAATAAAAACATACCAATAAGAAGTATAAATTATTTAACATTTGATGTGTCAAAAATTAGCAAAAACTGGGGAAGGGATAATTAGGGAGTGTGTGATTGACATGTACACACTGCTATATTTAAAATAGATAACCAACAAGGACCTACTGCATAGCACAGGGAACTCTGCTCAGTATTATGTAACAACCTAAATGGGAAAATAATTTGAAAAACAATAGATAGATGGATATGTATAACTGAATCGCTTTGCTGTACACCTGAAACCATCACAACACTGTTAATCAACTATACTCCAATATAAAATTAAAAGTTTAAAAAAGTAGGAAAAACAAATCATTCTTTTTAGGTGACTTTTTAGTAATACCAGGTGTGAAACCATTGAGTTTCACACATATCTTTCCATTTTAAGCCCCAATAGCACTTATTGCTCTAGCAAAACACAATATTGAATCTTTCTTTCTCCAGAAGTAGAGATGCTAATAAGAAATGGTAATGTACCAAAAACAAAATAAAAATGAGAGGGGGGAGCTACATTATCATAGACCATAGCCTGAATCCTATTAAGAAAAACTGTAAATGTATGGGTGAATGGGGAAAGTACAACAAAACTTAGGAAGGAGAACAGCTTATAGAGAACACTATGAAGACAAGATTTCTGACAATTTTTTACAGCCATTAAACAATGAGATGACATAATCCACTAAAGTTATTCCAGCACAACACCACAAAATTTGCTTTTCCTCTTAGATGAGGAAGATGACGAAGACACTGCTTTTTGGGGGACAGCTTCTGTAGCCTCTAATCACAGTACTGAAATGTACTGAAAGTATTTATGCCTTAAACTTAGAACAGTAATGACTAAACAAAATGGAGTTTTTTCTATACAATTTATAGATCTGTCTGTTTGCCTCTTGTTTGAAAATAAGCCAGAATGAAAAAGCCTTTCTCCACTTTGGCCTTGACTGCCCAAAGTTTATGGCCTCTACAAATGGAAAGTCAAAGGTGGCCAAAGATGGTAAAGCAGTCTGCCTCACAAGAAATATTAATCACACACAAAATAAGTTAATGTTCTCAGGCCTAGTTCTTTTCCATAAAGTATGCATACGAAAGGCTTCTGTTAAATATATTCATGGATAATATCAGATTATTCCCTCTTTTTTTTAATTTTTCCTCAAGACAACTACAGGGCAGAAGACCTAAAGAGACATTTCCCCAAAGAAGACATACAGATGGCCAATAGGCACATGAAAAGATGCTCAACATCACTAATTATTAGAGAAACACAAATCAAAACTACAATGAGGTACCACCTCACACCAGATAGAATGACCATTATTTTAAAAACCTACAGGGCTTCCCTGGTGGCACAGTGGTTGAGAGTCTGCCTGCCGATGCAGGGGACACGGGTTCGTGCCCCAGTCCGGGAGGATCCCACATGCCGCGGAGCGGCTGGGCCCGTGAGCCATGGCCGCTGAGCCTGTGCTCCGCAACAGGAGAGGCCACAACAGTGAGAGGCCCGCGTACTGAAAAAAAACAAACAACAAAAAAAAAACCCTAACAAATGCTGGAAAGGATGCAGAGAAAAGGGAACCCTCCTTGGTGGGAATGTAAGTTGGTACAGCCACTGTGGAAGACAGTATGGAGGTTCCTCAGAAAACTAAAAATAGATTTACCATATGAACCAGCAATCCCACTTCTGGGCATATACCCAACAAACTGTAATTCAAAAAGACACATGCACCCCTACGTTCATAGCACTATTCACAATAACCAAGACATGGAAGCAACCTAAATGTCCATCGACAAATGAATGGATAAAGAAGATGTGGTACATATATACAATGGATTACTACTCAGCCATAAGAAAGACAAAATAATGCCATTTGCAGCAACATGTATGCAACTGGAGATTTTCATACTAAGTGAAATAAGTCAGACAAAGACATGTGATATCACTTATATGTGGAATCTAAAATATGACACAAAGGAACCTATCTATGAAATAGAAACAGAAACAAGGACATAGAGAACAGACTGGTGGTTGCCAAGGGGGAGGGATTTGGGGAAGAGATGGATCGGGAGGTTGGGGTTAGCAGATGTGAGCTTTTATATATAGAATGGATAAACAACAAAGTACTACTGTATAGCACAGAGAACTATATTCAATATCCTATGATAAACGATAATGGAAAAGAATATTTTAAAAAGAAATGTTTATATATACACATACATATATATGTATAACTGAATCACTTTGCTGTACAGCAGTAATTAACACAACACTGTAAATCAACTATAGTATAATTTTTTTTAAAAAGACAACTATACTCAGCTACCCCACCTCTTATGTCCTTGGTCCCACCCCTCTCTCATCTGCCCTTGTTTTAACATCTTCAATGACCTCTTCACCACTGGGTCCTTCTGCCTGTTTACAAACATCTTCACATGTACATTATCGTAAAAAGAAAAAAGCCTTCATTTTGCTTTTTATTATACTTTCATTCTGCTTTGTGTTCTCAAAGCAGATACAGTATCATATTGAAATAATCTAGATGTATGTTTTGCTCCTTCCAGACAGTAAGCTCCTTGAGAGCAAGGACTAGGTCCTGCTGGTCTCTGTGTCTCCAGCAGCTAGAACAGTTCCTCATTACACAGCAGGTGCCCAATAAATGGTACATGAATTAAATTGAATCTGTCATCCACTTATTTCTTTTTCTTTTAAAATATGGCCTCTGCTCTCACAGCTCTGCTGAACGTCAGCAAATCAAACAGCCATTTCTCCTCTCCTATAGGCTTCAACCTGTTGGCAACATTGAACAGTGCAAAAGCATGGACTTTGAGTTGAACAGACCTGAGCTCAAACTGCAGCTCAGCTGCTTGCCAGCTGTGTAACCTTGGCCATGCTACCTTACCTCTCTGAACATCAGTTTCTTCCTTTGTAAAATTAATGTAAGACTATATCTCTATTAGGATGCTTGGGAAGATTCAATAATATTGTGTACGTTCAGTTCTGATCTATTATGATACTCGGTGTGTGTTGATTCTTTTTCCCCTTCCTCTATACTGTTCATTTTCCATTTTCCACGATGCTACAGTCTATGACCGGCCTCCTTTCTCATTGCTATACTCTTTGTCACTTCTTAGTCTCCTCCATGACTGTTCTCCCATTAATGTGGATTCTAAAGATCTATTCATATTCCTTATTGTTTCATTCTTTACCTACTACACCTTAATAACCCCATCCAATCTTTGAATTATAACATTTACCTTTGAATTGCCTTTTCCTCTGCCTAGTTGACTTCAAATCTCTCTCCAGCCTCCCCGTCTCATGATCTCCCACAGCAGGCTAGCCATCTGCTGGCAGCGCATAAGCTCAAACACTGCATTTCCCATACAAAATATACCACTGTCTCCACTCTTCCAATATGCTTGTCCTCTTGTGTTTCCCACTTGGTAACGAGACCACCACTTCTAGAGTCAAACAAGCCAGAAGTCTGGGTACCTTCCTTGATCACCCCCTCCTCCTACAGCACAACTCTGACATCTTATCATCCCTAACTGAACACTTTAAGTAGTTCTAAATGCCTACAGTGAAGTCTTTTTTGTTTTCCTTCTTCCTGTTTGTGACTGATAGAGCCAGATGATTGACAACCTCTCTTTCACCAACTCTGATCATCATTTTTGCTACTGCCTCGATGCTATTATTCACAGTGACTTAATCTGGCATTCAATACCCTCCATAGCTTGGTCCTTATTTGTCATTTCAACTTATTTTCTACAACTCCCTTAGATTCATGTTATACTTTAACCACACTGAGCTAGTCTCAGCACTTCATTAATGACTTCAAATATTCCTGCCTTCCTCTTATTATTCCACACTTTCCCAAATCTCCATCCTCCAATTCCTACCTTTTCAAATCCCAGATATCCCACCATGCCCTATATCAATGACCTCTCTCCATGAAGACTTCCTTGAGTTCCACAGTTGAGAGCTGTCTTTCCCTCTCCTAAGTGGTCAAGACAGATTAGCAGTTTCTGTCTTAAAGTACTTACTGTTGTCTTTCAAACAATGGTTATTCATGTTTTACAGCATGCCCACTTGCACATCCTTCCCCTTTCCCAAAGTTTTTCTGGCCCCTCCCTATTACCTACTTCCTTGAAAACCTGGGTAACAACTTAAAGTGCCTTAAAAATATCCAGACAACCATGTATATTAAATAAACAATCTTAAATGTATACCCAAAAGTAATTCAATAAACTTTCCAGGAGATAGCTGAACATTTCCAACAAAGAAAGTTATTTTTACACAGTCAAAGCTTTGCAAGGTACAATTCCAGGATCTCAGTTGTGTTCTGAGTGGTAAAGATTGCTGGAAATCTAACCACCAGATAAGTGGAGTGTTACTGTGTAACCAAAGGCTTCTTGCCAAGGATATATAATTAGCAACAGAATCAACTGGCATTACTAAACTATATTTCATTTTCTTTAATCTCCTTTTCCTCTCTTTTGCTTTCCTCCTCCCTGTTTGTGACTGATAGAGACAGATGATCAATAATCTCTCTTTCACCAACTCTGATCATCATCTTTGCTACTGCCTGGATGCTATTATTCACTTTAATACATTAATCCTTTGGTTGAAATTCTCAAACCACAATTCTTTATTAAAGGGCCATCTTGGCATCCACGTGCTGATAGCAGCTTGTCTGATGTTTCAAAAAATTAAATCTGAATGAAGCCTCTCTCTCCCCTAAAAGATTTGAACAGAAGAGAGAAAAAGTAAGATACAGAAAGACATCAGCTCATTGGCACACTCAAAGATATGGAAAGAAAAATGAATCTTTTTACATCAGTTAGAGAACAGGGAAGTTTTACCTTGTGATTACAATAGGATGCCAACCTGTCATTTAATGACAAAGTGCTGAGAAATACTGTGGCATTTTATTGAATCTTACTCTCGTTATTATCACAAAGGGGAATAGAACACACACTGTACTGGTTAGCAGACCAAACCTTTGTATGATTGCTATAACCTTTGGTGGAGCCCAGTGATTTTTGTTCCTTTTCAGAAAGACATTAAAGTGACAGGGTGGCAGACCATTTTTTCCACCACACACACTAAAAGTAGTGTGCGTGTAGCAAAACCCTGCCAAAGCACGTTGCGTTCATACAAAGATCCATACAGATCTTAATCATAAAATAATCCATTCTGTACTCTGTTTTTATGACATTTATATGAATCTGGCCACAGCCTCATCAAGCAGTTCACAGAGGAAAATTGTTCTATTTATGTGGTCAAGACAGGGTGGACTTGATTTTCAAGCAAAGAGAAAAAGAAAGAAATACCCCATTTTTTGGAGTCGCAAATCTGGAACTCAATAGAACTATTTTACACCATTTTGTAACTGTATTTGTAACAGAGGATCAGAAGAGATGATATCCTCTTTCTCTGTCCCCTGTCAGTAGTAAAGTCATACACTGATATTTCTGAAACTGAGAGACTGAGTGAAGACACCTGGAAATAGTTTTCTCCTTCTTTTCTATTTAACTGCAAAAGGCAAAGAAATGGATGTGTGGGTAAAAGTAGAAAGGAAACTTTCCAGTGTGCATCTACTTTAATTTACTCTTGCCCCTGCATGGTAAGAACTAATAATTTTTCAATTAATTTCCTTAACTTTTGCTCCCTTTAGTCCTTCAGGTATGTCAGTGTTCACACACCCCCAAAAAAGGGAGTGACTTCTGAAAATTAATCTATGGCTTGTTAGTGTAATTATTTTCTGGACTTTATGAGGATACATAGAAATAAAAACAACTGTTTATTTTCATTATCTCTTAGAAACCTAATTTTCTGGGTAAACGATAAGTAAAAATATCTCGGTATGTTGATTTAACAATGTTTCATCCTTTCTTACCACCCTTCACTCATTTATAGGAGTTCTGGCTTCACTAGCAGTGTCCCCATATAATTTTTGTTGTGTATCGTCATACACAGCTCTTAGATGACGCACTCATTTCCTCCGAGTCAGAATCTAGACTCTGATGATCTAAATCCTACATATACGAGAGAGATCCGAGTTCAAGTTTTCTGGCTTCTTTAAAGACACCATTACTTATCTGGGTGTGGAATAATTATAGAAAAATCCAGGATCATGTATAAAATCAGACACCACATGACCCCAGGCCCCAAATGTGAATATATTTGTATAATTTCAAAAGAAAATAAACCTTTTCCCTTTTCCCTTTCAATTAATACACAACACCCTGCCTTTCTTTTAGAACAAAGAGGGAAAAAAGAGGAAGTGCCAATAAGTGTAAGACTTTTGAAAGAAACCGAATTAATGTGAATAATTATGTAATGATTGCTCCTAATTAAATAAGGATAATGTTCAGGGTGTTCTTTTTTTTTTCTTCAGAAACCACTGGTATTTAGGAATATGCTATACCCTGCTTTCTTTCTCTAGCAACCCCTCCCCCAAATAAATGACAGCATAAATAGACACATAAACTCCACATGAATCATTAGTGTGTGAGATACTGTTACCCTGGGGCTGCTGTAACTCACATATATTCCCTTCTTTCTATTTCAAATCTTTAAAATATTTGCTTTTCAAATACTTATAAAAGCACGTATGGTTGAAATAAAAATAAAGCACATACAGATGATATTTTCAAACACAGCACTCTCATATACTAGAAAGAAAACAGGCATGTTCTGTTTCTCTGGACCCAGTATATGTTCAGGGAAAGTAAGAGCTTAAAAGTAGGGAAGACCAAGACTAGATTGTAGAACTGCTTTAAAATGTTACAAGTGTCATTTTGAAAAGAACTGGCATCTTTCATACAGTCCACCTACCTAATGTTAAAGTTTATGAAAGAATATGCGTTCCATTGTGAAAAGTGTGTATGGGTAAAAGTGTGTGTGCTTCACATGCAATCACTATGTGAAGATGAGAGGTTTAGATAAATTTGAACCGTTTTAAAATATGTTTGCTAAAAAAAAAAAACCTTTTATAAAAGTAGTTTGTCCTGAGAACATCTATTTATCAGTATCAATGTCAACTTAGCCAACTATAAATTAGTGAAAATAATGTCATTTTAAAGCCAACCATAAATTAGTGAAAATAATCTTCAAGGAAAAGAATGCCATAAAATTCTGAAAACCCAACACCTTAAAATCTCTCTTCTGAAGATAAGGGGTCTCCTAGGAAGCATATGTGATCTCTCCCTCCCCACGTCTTTTCCAGACTTTTAGGATGCCAGCTTTTTGTGAGAGTTAAGACAAATACTAACAACAAAGTTAGAGTTCAGCATGAAGCAAGGAGGTTGACCACACACCTGTTTTGTTTTGTTTGTTTTTCTCACAGAACAATGAGGAAATTCTACAGGACTCCTTGAGGACAGTGAGAAAACGTGTTAAAGATTCTTCTGGTCTGACAGATACATGTCTCCTTAAACTGTACTTTCCTTAACAACACTGGGATTTAAAAGAGTGACATACTTTCCATATGAAGGATTATATGTCAATTATATCTTGTTCACCATATGAAGCTGGTCATAATGAAGACAAAAGAGGGCAAAGTAAGTTTAGCATTCAAAGAGCCCCAAGACTGCACTTACGAGCCAGGTCCATGCACTGAACACAGCTTCAAAATGTATCAGGAAGCATTTTGTCTGGCATGAGAGAAATTACACAACGGAGTCACATTATAATGTACACTGAAGTAATGGAATTACAACTATACGTAACTTAGCCAAAAAGATAAAGAAAGAAAGAAAGATGTATTTACGTATCAAGACAATCCTGCCAGCTATTTCCAAAAAATGAGCGTGAAATAAGAGACATGAAGCCACTCTTCCTTTAGCCACTCTCAGTTCTCATGTGCCTTTCATATATTAAACAGCTTCTAGCACTGAGGGTGACTCAAATAACCATTATTTTCTACAATATGGACCCTAAATACAAGCCAACTACTCACTTATATTTAAGAAAAAAAAACAATATATTATCTATTCCAGTACTGGAGAAAAACCTTGCTGTTTTGGACTTACTGAGGAAGTAGGATCCATTGGTCTCCAATACGGCAGCTTCCTAAGAAAGGATTCTTAAGGTAATTTTGTCTAACACAGTCTTCTCCTTATATTCTCAGTTTAGAAACTAATTCATAGCTAAATAAGATAAGACTCTTTATACACCTTTTTTTTTTTTTTTTTACACAAACATTTAACATTACCAAGAGAACTGATCTCTGGTACCCATTAAAGAAACTATTTGGTTAAAAAAAAGGAATTTATTGAATATTTAGAGTATGCCAAGCTAGATGTTATGGGCAATAAAAGAAAACATACTACATGATATCAATTCTCAAGTAATTAAAATATTATGCATAAAAATTGCAAATACCAGACCAAGGTTTTTTTAGTATATAACAATTACAAATCTTTTTACTCTATGAATTAAATTCTAGATGAATTGAAGGGGAGATGTTATGAGTGTGACATAAAATAATCCAAGATGAATACTGGTAGTGCTTGAGATGAATATTCAAAGAGGAAGCATGAATTAGAGTGAAAGAAGTTCGATTTTCTTAGTACCACAAAGTTAAATGACCAATGAGATCAAAATAGATAATCCTAGTTTAGAACAACTTTCTAGCACTCAAAGAACGATGGGGAAGAAAAAGCAGGGTAACAGATTCAAATACAACAAATTTGTTGCCCATTATGTTTGGGGATTCAAACAGGAAATTTTGAAAATGACAGTAGAATATTCTCTAGCTTTCAGAAAAATCATTGGTTTGACATACTGCATATATCACCAATGTTTCTTGAATTTTTCACCAGTGAATTGGAGACGAGTCCAGGCTACACACAAGGAAGGGAATTTTTGACCACAGTTTAAAGACAGCAATTCACCATGGAAGTATTGAAGCAGATCAAGATCATGCATTTGCATATACTATGAAAACCTCTTAAAAAGTAAAAGACCCAAACAGCATAGCCAAATACAATCACTAATTTCTATTACATCTGAAGGAAGCTCAAAAATGAATAAAACACACATACAAAACAATAGCATGATGAGACTTTTTCATTTTGACAAACGGTTTAAATCAACAAAAATTATGACCAAGCCAAGGATCTACATAAGAATAATGGTCCTGGCACACCTGGCAACACTTCTTTCAATCTTTTTTTTAACAAACACATTTACATTCCTTATTCATATACAAAGACATGCACTCAATTTGACATTGTTACATATGTAGGCTCGCCCAAGCTCTGTGAATTGTAGACATGCGAAACCTGGAAGACAGCAAAGTTCACTAACATACAGTCACCCTCAAAAGAACAGCAGAAGAAACTCTGCAAACAACTGAAGAAACTCCAATTGTTGTGACATGATATCTGGAAAGCAATAGGCTGTTTGTGATGTTGCAGCAAGTAGAAATGAAGGTATCTTGTTTTGATCAAAGCTACCATGATATCTAAGAAGCAAAGTGACAGACTTGCAAACAAAAGACTCTATAAACAGCAGCAAAACACGGGAAGTCTAAGGAAACACGTAGTCATGCAAGGATTGATTGCTGGAGCCTATATCTCTCTTTCTGGGATTAACGCCCATAAAGATAACAACACCATCATCAGTGTCATCCTCCAAACAAAGGACCACAATATAGAGACAACAATATTAATTATTGCCAAAATCACTTGTGCACTCAGCGATTTCAATAGGAACAATCAGTTTAAGTGGCAGTGGCAACTTCTCGACATAAAACATGCTTGCTGCAATCCAAACTAGATTTAAATGAGAGGTGAGCAACCGCTTTAGTTGTTTAATCTGGTTATATTTGAGCTAAAGTAGTTCACATTTTTAGAATGAACAAATCAAAGGCGTAATTGTTTTTATCATCTGCACAGCAATTTTACTCCTGAATGCATTGTTTTAGGCAGGAATTAATAAAAATTGCATGCGCTTCAGGTGCTGGGTAGATCACCCTTTTCCACACAGCCCGGCCTGGAGCTGTGAATGCTCCTTTTCTTATTATCAGTTAATAATTCTCTCTCATTGAGGCAAATTAGGAACTTGACTGTGTTAGAGAGTCCAGAACACTGCTAGAGGCAAAGGGGGCTAAATGGCAGAAATTCCTCTCTGAGCAAGATGCATGAAGCACGACATTGTGTCCACCACAAAAGCCGCTCTGTATTTTTGATCCTTTCTAATTTAATTAGCCCAAGAGGTAGCGCATTAATTTGCCAAGAATTCTTCTGATGCGAAAGCTGCCCTTATTGCAGTGAAGGGAAAAAATAACCTGCGTGCTACAGTGGCATGCTAGCAATGAAAGGGGGTTATTTTTGTGTTACAAATGGCATTGCAGGGTTACAAGAGACCTTTAAACCTTTTTATCTCTGGTTAGGTCATATGTAACAGTGCAACACAAAGCGCTAATTAACCAATTCTGGTCCAGACATCTTTCAGAACACTTAAGAGAGTTACACAGTTAGAACCCAGGTCAAACTCATTGCTTTGTTTGCTTTTAAAAACTGAAAACATCTTCTGGTGTATATATTAAAAATAGAACAAAAAAATCATCAATCGGCAGTTCAGTTACTCTACAGACTCAGCACTTAGATATTTATTCTTGTCTTTGTCTTCTTTCTGTTTAATGATATTCTTTATGTGGGCATGCTGGAGCCTTGTAGTCCCTTAGAAGGTCTCTTGGCTCTTATGCTGTATGTGTTTGGTAAGTTCTCTCCATGTTAATCTTCTTCATCAAATACTTGGAGTCAGTTTTGAAAAACTTTGATCAGATCTACCAACACCATGCTTCTTCTTTGCCATGTGCTTCTGATATGTGCTCATGCACTGGAATGGGTCATTTACTCATTAAAGAACAAGAAACACGCATCCTACCATGATAAGTCCTCCCCAATACTTTGAACTGTTAATTAAGCCTATGTAATCACATCTCCTGTTTGCAGGACTATTTCTTTTCTAGAAGGATCCCGTTTAGAGACTTCCAACACCCCTGTTGCTTTTCCTTATCACTTTCCATCCCTGTTGCCTGAACCTGGCTGGGTAAAGACACTCACTCCTAGAAACCAACTCAAGAAAACCTGAGAAATATTACTTTTAATTCTCCTATCCCTTTAATGAAAACCAGTAGAAGACAGTAGCTTTAAAGCAAGGCATTGATATTTCCCTCTCCCCCACCCCCGCCCCCTGCTTCTGGCTAAAAATCAGTGAATTAAGGAGTGGTGGCATTTAGAGTATGTGGATATGCATAAATGGATATCCAGAGGCATCACAAGTAGCCTGCTTAGGGCAGAGTGTAAGATTTAGTAGCCAAACTGAGAAGAAGAAATTAGCTTTGTCAAGAGGTAGGACTGGATGGATCCAGCTCGAGGGAGTGGTCTGAGGTGAGAGGGCAGAGAGCAGAGAAGAGAGAAGAGCATCGGGAGAGAAGAGAGGGATCTTTTTAAAAAGCAATTTGTGGATGAGAGGTTTAAAAAAATGAGAAAAGGAAAAACAGTAATTGGGTGTTAACTGCAAGGGAAGGATAGGGGTTGAAGGGAGAATTGAATTAGGAGAATCTCTTAATCTAGCAACATTTTCTCACAGACAGCAGCACAAAATAATAATCTCTTAAGACAAAGCTTGTCCTTTTAAAACATATTTATTTTTTAAAGGTAACATGCTCCCAGATATTTTTGTTCCAAACTAGAAACACTTTTCAGATTGATTTATAATGTACAATTTAAAAAAAAAAACTTCTTTTATTAATTAATTTTTGTTCTGAACTAGAAGTCTTTATCTTTTCTTTTCTTATATATTCTATTTAAAATTCAGCAGCTAAATGTAAAATAGTTTTCTTACATGAATTAAAAAGTTGATATATAATGCTATTAATATCACATATGAACAAGATAGCTGAGAATGTGCTTTTATAGATATACGTTAAACTGTTCTGAATTTTTCCAGGTTGTCCAAAAGATTCGAAAGGGTAAAAAGATTTTTTAATACACAGTAAATACTTCAGAAATAGTAAATTAAAATGAAAAACAGATGACACATTTATTCAGCTTTTGGCTTCTGTAACATCAAACAGCACATTTTCTTCAAATGGTTTCATCAGTGAACCAGTAACCTCTTAAATTGATTGACTCAAACATGTCACTTATTTGATGATTTGAGGCTTATAAAATAGTCCCTAGTTGTTTTCATCTGTCAATGTGTTACATATCTCTCACAATAGATTAAAAGGTAGCATTTATTCCCATGCTTTCGCTACAATTTTAGGTTTTCAAATAAAATGAAGATACAATATATGAATAAAGTATTTAATTTCCATTAAAGAAATATCCTGAAATTTGTATTTAATTGATTTTATTAAGTGTTTTTTCTTTTAAAGATTGATAAAGTCAATCCAAACTGCTCACAAGGGAAAAAAAACAAAAACTGAACAACTTACTTTTTTTTTTTTTGGCTGTGTTGGGTCTTCGTTGCTGCATGCAGGCTTTCTCTAGTTGCAGCGAGCAGGGGCTACTCTTCGTTCAGGTGCGCGGACTTATTGCAGTGGCTTCTCTTGTTGCAAAGCACTGGCTCTAGGTGCACAGGCTTCAGTAGTTGTGGCTCATGGGCTCAGTAGTTGTGACTCACGGGCTCTAGAGCACAGGCTCAGTAGTTGTGGCACACGGGCTTAGTTGCTCTGCGGCATGTGGGATCTTCCCAGACCAGGGCTCGAACCCGTGTTCCCTGCATTGGCAGGCGGATTCTTAACCACTGTGCCACCAGGGAAGCCCGAACAACTTACTCTCACCAGTATGATATGTATGCAAGTATACAAACTTATTCAAAGTCATAGGTGAAAAGTAAATGATAGGCATATCCAAATTTGAGAGAGAAAAAAGAAACTCATTATTTTTAGGCAATATTTAATAAATGATAAAAAATTACTTTTAGTGACTTGATAAAATGAAAAATGGGCTTTTCCCCCGTGCATTTCATATACTTTTATTATCTCAGAGAATACACAGCAGAGCAGAAACAACTTATTTATGTCTGCCTTTAAGACAAAGTCAGGACCTTCAGATCTCAATCTATTCTCCTAAAATACCATGAAGCTCATACCAGGATAGGTCTCAGAATGCATACATTCCTTCATATTTTCCATGTCCCTGGAAATCTGCTGATATTTAAACACTCTCAATTGAGGCAAGTTGAAGAGGAGCTAAAAGTTTAAAATCCTTCCTGGAGAAAAACGAAGAGTGAAAGACCAAAAGCAAGAGACAGACTTCTCCCCAAACATACCAAGGATGAAAAACGGCATTTAGTTATCTACACCTCAACCATTTAGTGGGGGTCTGGGATAAATGCTCTGAGGTGGTGTATTTGGCAGGATCACAGTCCAAGCAAGATGACACATGCAAGCCTGGAGACTGAGGAGATATTAATAAAAGGACCCTTTATAAAAATGTGAGCAGGGGACAACTTAGGAATAGGGTGCACCAGGGCCAGCAACACTGGAGAGCTTGTACAGCCTGAGGCCTGAAGAGGCAAGAGGAAGAATGGTTACCAGAGCTCGGAGAGCGGTGAGTGCAAAGGACCCCTTACTGGATAGGGCCTGTGGCTTTGCTAGAGGGCCATAGGCAACCGCAGCCACGCACCATGGAAGGAGCTGGGGGGAAAAATACTCTGACCCCATGCTCCTCCCACCCACTGCTTCACCATTCTTGTCAGTCTTTGACAGAGACCAACCAGAAGGCAGAGAGTAGCTCTTGCAATCAGCCGCCCTGGGAGAGGGTGGCCTGGAAGGACAGTCATAATATAACCAGCACAGGTGACTTTTAACACTTAATTGTGGAGAGGAAACATTTCTTAATGTTAATACAAAATGTTAATAACCTTATGGAGGAAAACATGATGTCTTTTTCAGAAAGAACATTTGACAGTACTCGGGGATAAAAGGTATATGTGCACACACCCACAGCAACCCACACACATATTATTGTCAAAAGAAAAACAGAAGTCAAATTATAAAACCAAAAGATTTTTTAAATATAAAATTATTAAAATAAAATATAAGAATGTATAAAATTATAGATAACTTTAAAACTCTGCAACCAGCCTCACTTTGTCTGTTATTAAGAAATGTAATCTATCCGGTTAATTCGGGGGGGGGGGGGAAAGCACATTCTTTTATTTTGTCAAGTCACTGAGAGTAATTTCTTATAATTTATTAAATATTGCCTCAAAATAATGTTATGACATATGAGGAACAGCAAAAGAATAAGAAGCAAAAAAATAAAACAGGAAAAGACAGATGACCAAGAGAAAAATTAATTGAAGCATCATTCTATTCATTTTCTTTTTCTTCCCCACAGTGCAGCCCCAGAATGTTTGTTAATTCCAAGAAGCAGGAATCCAAGTATCGCCTGAAATCTCATTGCTCTTTAGGCCACTGCAAAGGTAAAGCTTTTTCTTCTACAAACCGGTAGTTCCCATCCTACCTTCTAAGCAATCTTAGGAAGAAGACTTTTAGAAATACAGAAGTACAATTCCCCAGTCACTGGAATATGAGGGATACTGAAAAGCTATTTCCACAAACAGGGAAGCTATTTCAGATCTAGATTTCTATTCTCCACCCATTACCCACCCCTTCCTCTTCCCACCATGTGAAGGGATGAGGCTCCTTTGAAGACAGAAGGGATCCTAGGTTGTGGATCTTTATGAATGTGAGCCCGAGGGCCAGGCTTTGCTGAATAGTCTCCTTTCTTCCTTTCCTGACCTGCCAAGCATGCCTTCTACCTATGTACAGCTGAAAACATCAAAACTATTTATTCTCTGCCCTATCATGTTGAATGCCACCTTAAATGCATCCTATTCCTTTCCTTCTTCCTCTCCTTCTCTCTTTTTAACATGCATTCATGCCACCAACATTTACAGAGCACCAATATGCTAGCCACTGGGCAAGGCTGAGGATACAAAGTAATAAATCAAGATACCTGATCCTGAGCAGCACACAGTACAGTGAAAGAGAAAGACACATTGTCACACTGTCCTTCCCCACACGCCTGTAACACAACATAGCACATACTATACACATAAAGAACATCTATAGCACATATATGTGTATATACTATATGCATAAATGCATACATATGTATATACATAGTCTAATCCTGAAATACCTCCAGCCTCTTGGGGAAAGATTCTCTCCCACCTACTACACACTCCTGGCATCATTCCTATGTCTCCTAGTCTTTTATTGAATTTCAACAGGTTTTAAAGAATTGAACATATATGCAAAAATGTTAAAGCCCACTCAGAATGGTAGACATAAGCTCATTTCTGGATGAGGGTTAACAGTAGTGGGAGTTGGGAATTAGCTCTAGAAGAGATGGAAGGAAGTAAATAAAGAGATGACATATGCAGAGGATATTACAAGGATGTGGGAGAAATTAAGTAACAATATTCCCTTCAAAAATACCTTTTTTCCAATTTTTTCCACGGAAATGCACTAATAAACATCTTAAATTTAATCTTTGAAAATAAATTTTATAAGGACAAATAAGATGTAAGAAAACTCTTTCTTTATGTAGTCACCTTTTTCAGAAGTACCTGCCTTAGGGACAGAACCTATATTTCTCCAAGCTACTAGAATCACCTGGGGAGCTGCAAAAACTACGGGGTCCAGGGCCATATCTGGTGGGCCCAGGCATCAGTGTGGTTTAAAACTCCCCAGCTGATACTAATGTGCAGCCATGGTTGTATGTAATAGATATATATTTAGACATATGATTATCAGCTGCATGCCTACCATCCTTAGTAAAATGAAACTAAGTGATTTTTTGTTTTGGATAATTGTTAAGAATTTATGATAATTATATATCATATACCTTTAAAATCTATTAAAAATAAAGGTGGATATTAAAATTTTAAATAAAACCTATTATTAAATAAAATAATTGAAGTATAGAAGATTTTTTAACGCTTTATAAAATGAGCCTCCTAGAAAAATAGCCATCTTGGTAACCAGCAGATGGAGTTTGGGTCAGAATAATAATACAAAATTTTTATTCGAGCTTACCCGCTCCCACTCACATCCTCTTTTTTCTCATCTATGCCATATCTGGAGCCTATCATACAGAATTTAGATTGTTTAGCAATTTGCAGTACAAGTTAGTTTGGGTAACACTGATTTACAGGAACTCGAAAGTATCTTTCATCTAAATATTCAGGAATTTTATGTCCATTATATTAGAGTCCATTTTAGTAAGTAGTACATGTCACAGTTCCCAAGCACATTCACATAGCTTTAGAAGCCATCTCTAGGCTGGGCTTGTGCTATGTGTACAACAGCTACCAAAATTATGGAAGGGTTTAGTCTTCAGAGGTATGCTTGCAAGGTATGGAAACCCAGATTAGCTCTGGCATATAAACTACCAAAAATGTTCTTGTTAACTGGGCAACATGTTTTCAAAAGGTGCAGAATCCACTTTGTTTCTATCACTTGTCAGAGTTAAGCATAAATAATGTACAAACAAACAAACTGTGCCAGTATAAAATATAATATTTGTTTATGAGACACTTCCAGAATCTGACAGTGGCCCTCTGTTAACAATACTTAGGCCATAATTATATTGGCCAAACTTTACAAAAAATTCTTAAGCTTTGGGTAATGTTAAATAGCTTTAAAATTGCCCCTGTATCTGGTTTCTAATCTCAGATAAAATCAGGCCAGAGTTACCAATTTTAATGATCATAACGTCACAGTAAAAGCTAAGAAAGAAGAATAAAGCTAAGAACCTGTTACACAGCAGGCTAACGTTCTCCTAATCCTGGACTCCCTAGACTTTGAAATTTTTTGAATCAATAAAAATCCCCAAAAATTTTACAAAGCAAATAGTTACCATTATATTTTTTAATTTTGTCAAGGAAAAATATTAAATAAAAGGAATGAAACTATATCCACTATCATCATTACATCATTATATAAACACCAAAAAAGTAGGAAGTACAGAATCTCTCAATATAGAATAATTCTTTAAAAAGAATACACTTAATGAAAAGTTTATTTTTTTTCTTGAAGATCTAATTTCACTGCAATCCAGTGAAAATGTCATCACAGATCAGCTTGAGTCCATTGGCCAGTATTTGAGATTCACTGTTCTGAGGGCATTCATTTAGTCTCTTGCCTAGTTTCCAAGAAAACTCTGCTTTCCTTCTCTTTGATAACTGCACAGAGCTTCCCATCCAGTCTGTTTAAGGGGCAACCAGCATATTCATGACAAATCTGAAAGGAGTATTTCTCCAACCAATTCAGAGCTCACAGTTCTACCAGAGCTTGCAATAAAGTTAGCATCATTAGAAGAGTCACATCTCTCAAAGACTGCCATTTAGGTAATGCCAGGGTTCTTTTTATTATTATTTTGTTCTGTTCTGTTTTGTTTTAAACAAAATTTATTTGTGTGCTTACTTTTAAACAAAAGTTCAGGCAGCAACCTTTAACCTGTAATAAGAATCCAGGGCCAGTCAGTCTTGTAAACTAAAGTTTTTCCACGTTGCATGGGAATTAAATGGTATATTGTGTGTGATTTTTATACTTATATACAATTGTAATTTTATATATTAGCCAAAGTGTGTGGTTTTATATATTTAGCCAAAGAATGGAAGATTCCATTATCTTATGAGAGCATTTATTATGACATTCAGAACAATGAGAATAAAAATTGTCTTGTTCATGTTCTACAGTCCATAATTATGTAAGCCTCTGATCTGCCAGGCTACAAGAATAAGGAGAAGGAGAAAAAGAAGAAGACAAGGAGGAAGAGGAAGAGGAAGAAGAAAGAAATTTATCTCAGAATAAATGTACTACTACATGATAAGTATATATTACCAAACTGAAGAGTGTATCGATAAAACTACTTGATGATCTTGTTTTTTGCCTTCACAATTACATTCAGATTGTTGATTCCAAGGCACAGTCTTCATTTCAAAAGTCTAAAAAACAGCCATCTGATTCAATATAAAACTTTGAAAATGTCCTTCAAATGAGCATACTCCAGATTTAAACTATAGACTTTAAGTTAATTGTAAATGGTCTAACTTTTAATTTATTTCGATTTTTTATTAACAGTACTTTGATCTCCAGTAAAGAGCAAAAACAGCTTTATTGGTTCTGTTAATAAATGTTTCTTTCTTAATTGATCTGTTTCCACTCTTTTCAATAACGATTTCAAACCCACAGTTGCATTTCAGGGAATGACAGTGCAAATACCCAGATGAGTTTCTTCCAGTTCCCTATATCCATAGTGATCTCAGACTTTAAATTCTGTGAAATCATCTACAAAGACTAAAAGGTCCTCAAAATGGTTTATGCTGCAAGAAAATCTTGCAGGATATATTTCCCTCCTCCAATGTTAGAGACACAACTCACAATAAGAAGCCAGTGCTTAAAAAGAAATCTCCAACAGGGCCTCTGTACAGGTAAAAAAGAACAATAAATCAAGCAAATAGTGTCAACCAAACAATATTTGTATTTAATGTGGGCTAGCTAGCTGAAATACAAAAATTATAAATTAAATTAGGCAATTTTAAAATTTCTCATCCAATATTCAGATCAAAAGCTTGTAGTACGGTACTTTATCTGGAAAAACAGCAGCCCAGCTTCACAGATTTGTTGCAAACAAGGACCCTCTCTTCTGTCCAGGCTAAGCAGGAAGCAGGCAAATGAGCATCAATGTGCCCCAGCCAAATGGAATCTAAGAAGCAGCCCTTTAACAACAGTCCTTATCTTTAACCCCTCTTCCTCTTTGTCTAGTTTCTTAGTTTTTATTTCCAACATTCCTTCCTTCTGTGATTGGCTAAAAGACACTGTTAAGCAACTAGCCTACAAATGATTATTTAATGCTGATCCACACAGTATTCTTAAGCACAGTGTTTTCAATATTTGACACCCAGTTTTAATTTTGAGAAATTTAATTTAATATCTGTATCCAATGTACCAGAGAAGACATATATAGCCACATTAAAGAAGTAATGGCTCCAAGTTCTGCAATATTTGATTGTACTTGAATTGACTGTTTTAACAGAGATTTAAAAATATGTGCATTCAAAATTGAGTTGGTCAGCCACCAAAACATGAAAAAAAAGTTGCAGAGGCATATATTGGCAGTGCTATCCAGCTCTGTCTAGAAAAGGGAAATACTCAGCCAAAAACTGAAAATTCCATCCCTGTTGGGGAAGGGGATATACCAATGTAAATCTATTTATTATTTGATTCTTTCTTCTTCCTCTTCCTCTTCCTCCTCATCTTCTTTTTTTCTCCTTCTCCTTCTTCTTGTAGGCTCAGTAACCACACTACTGTTAATAAATTAGATGCCCAGGTAGGATTGCCCAAAGTAAGTAAGTGTCCTTATAAAGCTGGTCTGTGAGTTACATTTTTCACTCTAAATTGATAAGACAGCATTCTGACTCCACATCAGCCATGCTGAAAAATGGATTCACTCTTGGTATGCAATTGAAATCAGGCTTCTGAGACTGGGAGGCTGAGAACCAGACTGAACTCTGTTCAGTTCCACAATGACTCACTCATTGTTGAGACAGCTTGAAAAACATGCTGTTAAGCATGAATGTTGCTTTTCCTCATTTCAAAACTTTTACTGACATAAGCTTTTAATATAACTTTACAAAGATAGAGAAGTTTCACTAAAATACAAAGCACAACACTCTCCTCTTGTCAAAGGACATGGACAGCCATATTTTTCTTCTTTTCCTTGGATCAGCATTACATTTTTTTTTTTTTGCAGTACGCGGGCCTCTCACTGTTGTGGCCTCTCCCGTTGCGGAGCACAGGCTCTGGACGCAAAGGCTCAGCAGACATGGCTCACAGGCCTAGCCGCTCCACAGCATGTGGGATCTTCCCAGACCGGGGCACAAACCCACGTCCCCTGATTCGGCAGGTGGACTCTCAACCACTGCGCCACCAGGGAAGCCCGGCATTACATTTTAATATATGTTTAGCACGTTGTCTACAATGGAGTTGGTCCTTAAGAAATTGTCACTTGGAGACCTTCAAGATGGCAGAAGAGTAAGACGTGGAGATCACCTCCCTCCCCACAAATACATGAGAAATACATCTACATGTGGAACAACTCCTATAGAACACCTACTGAACACAGGCAGATCTCAGACCTCCCGAAAGGCAAGAAAATACCCACGTACCTGGGTAGGGCAAAAGAAAAAACTAAAGAAAAAACAGAGACAAAAGAATAGGGACAAGACCTGCACCACTGGGAGGGAACTGTGAAGGAGGAAAAGTTTTGACACACTAGGAAGCTCCTTCACGGGTGGAGACGGTGGGTGGCAGGGCAGAAGCTTCAGAGCCACGGAGGAGAGTGCAGCCACAGGGGTGCAGAGGGCAAAGCAGAGAGATTCCTGCACAGAGGATCGGTGCCGACCACCACTCACCAGCCCAAGAAGCTTGTCCGCTCACCCGCCGGGACGGGTGGGGTCTGTGAGCTAAGGCTTGTGCTTCGGAGGTCAGATCCCAGGGATAGGACTGGGGTTGGCTGCGTGAACACAGCCTGAAGGGGGTTAGTGCATCACAGCTAGCCGGAAGGGAGTCTGGGAAAAAGTCTGGAACTGCCGAAGAGGCAAGAGACTTTTTCTTGCCTCTTGTTTCATGGTGCGCGAGAGAGAGGATTCAGAGCACCACCTTAACGAACTCCAGAGATGGGCGTGAGCCGCGGCTATCAGCGCAGACCCCAGAGATGGGCATGAGATGCTAACGCTGCTGCTGCAGCCACCAAGAAGCCTGTGTGCAAGCACAGGTCAATATCCACACCTCCCCTCCTGGGAGCCTGTGCAGCCCTCCACTGCAGGGTCCCGTGATCCAGGGACAACTTCCCCAGGAGAACACACTGCACACCTCAGTCTGGTGAAACGTCACGCCAGCCTCTGCCGCCACAGGCTCGCCCACCATCCGTACCCCTCCCTCCCCCCAGCCTGAGTGAGCCAGAGACCCCTAATCAGCTGCTACTTTAATCCCACCCCATCTGAGCGGGAACAGACTCCCTGGGGCGACCTACATGCAGAGGCAGGGGCAAATCCAAAGCTGAACACCAGGAGCTGTGCGAACAAAGAAGAGAAAGGGAAATCACTCCCAGCAGCCTCAGGAGCACAGGATTAAATCTTCACAACCAACTTGATGTACCTGCATCTGTAGAATACCTGAATAGAAAACGAATCATCCCAAATTGAGGCAGTGGACTTTGGGAACAATGATATTTTTTTTTTTTCCTTTTTCTCTTTTTGTAAGTGTGCATGTGTATGCTTCTTTATGTGATTTTGTCTGTACAGCTTTGCTTTTACCATGTGTCCTAGGGTTCTATCTGTTTTCTTTGTTTTTCCATGTTGTTTTTTTAGTATAGATTTTAGCGCTTGTTATCATTGGGGGATTTGTTATTTGGATTGGTTGTTCCCTTCTTTCTTTACTTCTTTTTTTATTACTTTTTAATTCTTTATTTTTAATAATTATTTTTTATTTTAATAACTTTATTTCATTTACTTATTTTTTCTTTCTTCCTTTCTTTTTTCTCACTTTTATTCTGAACCTCTTGGATAACACAATCTTGGTTGTCTGGCCGGGTGTCAGGCCTGTGCCTCTGAGATGGGAGAGCCAAGTTCAGGACATTGGTCCACCAGAGACCTCCCAGCTACCCTTAATAGCAAACGGTGAAAATCTCCCAGAGATATCCATCTCAATGCCAAGACCCAGTTCCACTCAATGACCAGCAAGCTAGAATGCTGAACACCCTATGCCAAACAACTAGCAAGACAGGAACACAACCCCACCCACTAGTAGAAAGGCTGCCTAAAATTATAACAAGGTCACAGACACCCTAAAACACACGACCAGATGCAGACCTGCTCAACAGAAAGACAAGATCCAGCCTCATCCACCAGAACACAGGCACTAGTCCCCTCCACCAGGAAGCCTACACAACCCACTGAACCAACCTTAGCCACTGGGGACAGACACCAAAACAATGGGAACAACAAACCTGCAGCCTGCAAAAAGGAGACCCCAAACACAGTAAGTTAAGCAAAATGAGAAGACAGAGAAACACACAGCACATGAAGGAGCAAGGCAAAAACCCACCAGAACTAACAAATGAAGAGGAAATAGGCAGACTACCTGAAAAAGAATTCAGAATGATAGTAAAGATGATCCAAAATCTTGGAAACAGAATGGAAAAAATACAAGAAACATTTAACAAGAAACTAGAAAAACTAAAGAGCAAACAGACAATAATGAACAACACAATAAAGGAAATTTAAAATTCTCTGGAAGGAATCAATAGCGGGATAACTGAGGCAGAAGAACAAATAAGTGACCTGGAAGATAAAATAGTGGAAATAACTACTGCAGAGCCGAATAAAGAAAAAAAGAAAAGAATTGAGGACAGTCTCAGAGACCTCTGGGACAACATTAAACACCCAACATTCGAATTATAGGAGTCCCAGAAGAAGAAGAGAAAAAGAAAGGGACTGAGTAAAGATTTGAAGAGATTATAGCTGAAAACTTCCCTAATATGGGAAAGGAAATAGTTAATCAACTCCAGGAAGAACAGAGAATCCCATACAGGATAAATCCAAGGAGAAACACGCCAAGACACACATTAATCAAACTATCAAAAACTAATTCAATGAAAAAAATATTAAAAGTAACAACGGAAAAACAATAAATAACATGCAAGGGAATCCCCATAAGGTAAACAACTGATCTTTCAGCAGAAACTCTGCAAGCCAGAAGGGAGTGGCAGGACATATTTAAAGTGATGAAAGGGAAAAACCTACAACCAAGGTAACTCTTACCTAGCAAGCATCTCATTCAGATTTGACGGAGAAATGAAAACCTTTACAGACAAGGAAAAGCTAAGAGAATTCAGCACCACCAAACCAGCTTTACAGCAAATGCCAAAGGAACTTCTCTAGGCAGGAAACACAAGAGAAGGAAAAGACCTACAATAACAAACCCAAAACAATTAAGAAAATGATAATAGGAACATACATAGCAATAGTTACCTTAAATGTAAATGGACTAAATGCTCCAACCAAAAGACACAGACTGGCTGAATGGATACAAAAACAAGACCCATATATATGCTGTCTACAAGAGACCCACTTCAGACGTAGGGAAACATACAGACTGAAAGTGAGGGGACAGAAAAAGATATTCCATGCAAATGGAAATCAAAAGAAAGCTGGAGTAGCAATTCTCATATCAGACAAAAGAGACTTTAAGACCAAGACTATTACAAGACACAAAGAAGGACATTACATAATTATCAAGGCATCAATCCACGAAGAAGATATAACAATTGTAAATATTTATGCACCCAACATAGGAGTACCTCAATACATAAGGCAAATGCTGACAGCCATAAAGGGGGAAATCGACAGTAACACAGTCAAAGTAGGGGACTTTAACACCCCACTTTCACCAATGGACAGATCATCCCAAATGAAAATAAAGAAAGAAACAAAAGTTTTAAATGATACATTAAACAAGGTGGACCTAATTGATATTTATAGGACATTCCATCCAAAAGAAAAGAGGATACACTTTCTTCTCAAGTGCTCATGAAACATTCTCCAGGATAGAGCATATCCTGGGTCACAAATCAAGCCCTGGTAAATTTATGAAAAGTGAAATCATATCAAGTATCTTATCCAATCACAATGCTATGAGACAAGATATCAATTACAGGAAAAATCTGTAAAAAATACAAACACATGGAGGCTAAACAATACACTACTTAATAACCAAGAGATCACTGAAGAAATCAAAGAGGAAATCAAAAAATTCCTAGAAACAAATGACAATGAAAACACAACGACGCAAAACCTATGGGATGCAACAAAAGCTGTTCTAAGAGGGAAGTTTATAGCAATACAATCCTACCTTAAGAAACAAGAAACATTTCAAATAAACAACCTAACCTTACACATAAAGCAATTAGAGAAAGAAGAAAAAACCCCAAAGTTAGCAGAAGGAAAGAAATCATAAACACTAGAACAGAAATAAATGAAAAAGAAATGACAGAAACAATAGCAAAGACCAATAAAACTAAAAGCTGGTTCTTTGAGATGAAAAACGAAATTGACAAACCATTAGCGAGACTCATCAAGAAAAAACGGGAGAAGACTCAAATCAATAGAATTAGAAATGAAAAAGGAGAAATAACGACTGACACTGCAGAAATACAATGGATAATGAGAGATTACTACAAGCAACTGTATGCCAATAAAATGGACAACCTGGAAGAAATGGACAAATTCTTAGAAAAGCACAACCTTCTGAGACTGAACCAGGAAGAAACAGAAAATATAAACAGACTAATCACAAGCACTGAAATTGAGGCTGTGATTAAAAATCTTCCAACAACCAAAAGACCAGGCCCAGATGGCTTCACAGGCAAATTCTATCAAACATTTAGAGAAGAGCTAACACCTATCCTTCTCAAACTCTTCCAAAATATAGCAGAAAGAGGAACACTCCCAAACTCATCCTATGAGGCCACCATAACCGTGATACCAAAACCAGACAAAGATGTCACAAAGGAAGAAAACTATAGGCCAAAAACACTAATGAACATAGATGCAAAAATCCTCAACAAAATACTAGGAAACAGAATCCAACACCACATTAAAAGGATCATACACCATGATCAAGTGGAGGTTATCCAGGAATGCAAGGATTCCTCAATATAACCAAATCAATCAATGTGATACACCATATTAACAAACTGAAGGAGAAAAACCATATGATCAGCTCAATAGATGCAGAGAAAGCCTTCGACAAATTCGACACCGATTTGTGATAAAAACTCTCTAGAAAGCAGACACAGAAGGAACCTACCTCAGCGTAATAAAGGCCATATACAACAAACCCACGGCTAACATCATCCTCAATGGTGAAAAACTGAAACCATTTCCACTAAGATCAGGAACAAGACAAGGTTGCCCACTCTCACCACTATTATTTAACATTGTTTTGGAAGTTTTAGCCACAGCAATCAGAGAAGAAAGAGAAATAAAAGTAATCTAAAATGGAAAAGAAGAAGTAAAGCTGTCACTGTTTGCAGATGACATGATACTATTCACAGAGAATCCTAAAGATGCTACCAGAAAACTACTAGAGCTAATCGAAGAATTTGGTAAAGTAGCAGGATATAAAATCAATGCACAGAAATCTCTTGCATTCCTATACACCAATGATGAAAAATCTGAATGAGAAATTAAGGAAACACTCCCATTTACCACTGCAACAAAAAGAACAAAATACCTAGAAATAAACCTACCTAAGGAGACAAAAGACCTATATGCAGAAAACTATTAGACACTGATGAAAGAAATTAAAGACAATACAAACAGATGGAGAGATATACCATGTTCTTGGATTGGAAGAATCAACACTGTGAAAATGACTATACTACCCAAAGCAGTATACAGATTCAATGCAATCCCTATCAAACTACTAGTGGCATTTTTCACAGAACTAGAACAAAATATTTCACAATTTGTATGGAACCACAAAAGACCCTGTATAGCCAAAGCAATCTTGAGAATGAAAAATGGAGCTGGAGGAATCAGGCTCCTGGACTTCAGACTATACTACAAAGCTACAGTAATCAAGACAGGATGGTACTGGAACAAAAACAGAAATATGCATCAATGGAACAGGATAGAAAGCCTAGAGATAAACCCATGGACATACATTCACCTTATCTTTGATAAAGGAGACAAGAATATACAATGGAGAAAAGACAGCCTGTTCAATAAGTGGTGCTGGGAAAACTGGACAGCTACATGTAAAAGAATGAAATTAGAGCACTTCCAAACACCATACATAAAAATAAAAATAAACTCAAAACGGATTAAAGACCTAAATGTAAGGCCAGACACTATAAAACTCTTAGAGGAAAACATCGGCAGAACACTCTATGACATACATAACAGCAAGATCCTTTTTGATCCACCTCCTAGTGAAATGGAAATTAAAACAAACATAAACAAATGGGACCTAATGAAACTTAAAAGCTTTTGCACAGCAAAGGAAACCATAAACAAGACGAAAAGACAACCCTCAAAATGGAAGAAAATAGTTGCAAATGAAGCAATAGACAAAGGATTAATCTCCAAAATTTACAAGCAGCTCAATATCAGAAAAACAAACAACCCAATCCAAAAATGGGCAGAAGACCTAAATAGACATTTCTCCAAAGAAGATATACAGATTGCCAACAAACACATGAAAGAATGCTCAACATCACTAATCATCAGAGAAATGCAAATCAAAACTACAATGAGATATCATCTCACACCAGTCAGAATGGTCATCATCAAAAAATATACAAACAATAAATGCTGGAGAGGGTGTGGAGAAAAGGGAATGCTCTTGCACTGTTGGTGGGAATGTAAATTGATACAGCCACAATGGAGAACAGTATGGAGGTTCTTTAAAAAACTAAAAATAGAACTACCATACCACCCAGGAATCCCACTGCTGGGTATATACCCTGAGAAAACCATAATTCAAAACGAGTCATGTTCCACAATGTTCACTGTAGCTCTATTTTCAATAGCCAGGACATGGAAGCAACCTAAGTGTCCATTGACAGATGAATGGATAAAGAAGATGTGGCACATATATATGATGAAATATTACCCAGCCATAAAAAGAAATGAAATTGAGTTATTTGTAGTTAGGTGGATAGACCTGGAGTCTGTCATACAGAGTGAAGTAAGTCAGAAAGAGGAAAACAAATACTATATGCTAACACATATATATGGAATCTTAAAAAAAAAAAATGGTCATTAAGAACCTAGGGGCAGGACGGGAACAAACATGCAGACCTAGTAGAGAATGGACTTGAGGACACAGGAAGGGGGAAGGGTAAGCTGGGACAAAGTGAGAGAGTAGCATGGACATATATACACTACCAAATGTAAAATCGATAACTAGTGGGAATCAGCCACATAGCACAGGGAGATCAGCTCGGTGCTTTGTGACCACCAAGAGGGGTGGGATGGGGAGGGTGGATGGGAAGGAGACACAAGAGGGAAGAGATATGGGGATATATGTATATGTACAGCTGATTCACTTTGTTATAAAGCAGAAACTAAAACACCATTGTAAGCAATTATACTCCAATAAAGTTGTTAAATAATAAAAATAAAATAAAATGACAGTAATTAATATTAAAAAAAAGAAATTGTCACTTTTCTACAAAGGAAATTCTAGCTTTTAACAGTGGCCAAATGATACCTCATTTCACCAGCCTCAGCACTTGTCTGAAAGAAATTGAGCCTTTTGGACCATATCAAACTTGCGTGTGTCAAGGCAGCTTGTTTTTTTAACATCTTTATTGGAGTATAATTGCTTTACAATGTTGTGCTAGTTTCTGCTGTATAACAAAGTGAATCAGTTATACATATACATATGTTCCCATATCTCTTCCCTCTTGCATCTCCCTCCCTCCCACCTTCCCTATCCCACCCCTCCAGGCGGTCACAAAGCACCGAACCGATCTCCCCATGAGATGCAGCTGCTTCCCACTAGCTATCTATTTTACATATGGTAGAGTATATATGTCAATGCTACTCTCTCACTTCGTTTTCATCTTAATTTGGAACATTGGTTCCTGAATGTGGAAAAAATATATACATCAACAATATAGGTGAAAATTCCTATCCTAAATTTGTGGGTTCTGGTAAGGAAATTGTTATTTCCAGAGTGACATCAGTTATCGGGAGCTAAACCACTCATACAGGAAAAGGGTTTTAACTGACACAGAGAACTTTCCAGAAACATGTCCTTCTTCATAACCCAAAGTCAGAAAGGACTGTAAAACTTCTCTACCTAAAGCATTCATGGGTGTGGACAGACAATAGGAGTTTTGCAGAAGGTACTACCAGAGCGTGTCACCTGTAACTTTTTCAATAATGTGTAATTTTTACACTTAGTAACAAGAACATAATGTCCAGCACAATGCGCATATAACAGAAATCTCTGTGTTTGAAAGACTCATTTGGCACAGTGGAAGCCAAAAAGCCTGAGAGCTCTCTAGCAGTGGCTGCTGCAGCTCTGAGTCTGGCTGTGTGTGGGTAGAAGTTGATGGATGTAGATGGCTTCAGCTCTGATCAGTGGTGGGGCAAGACTTGGAAGCACATGAGGCACACACCAAAATGACAAGCAAAGAAAAGGATGTGGTCTAAACCTAGATCTTGCTCTGTTCACTCCTGAGACTGTCACCAGCATTCTAGACAAGAAGAATGAGCTTTTACCACAAGATATTTACTCTAGCTGTGAGTGTAGATAAGTTAATTAGATATGCCTGTATACATATACAAATATTCTTACCTGTTATTAACTGGACATGATTATTTAATCAATAGTTTGAGATGAGCCTTCTTCAGTTTAAAAGCAAACAAGTAAACACAAATAAATGCAAGATGTTGATGGTCACTATGCAATAAAAGAGTATTATTATAAAAGAACAGTGGAGAAAAGGGGGAAATTACTTTAGACTGAGTGTTCAGGAAAGACCTCAGAAGTGATCGTTAAGCTGAGCTTCTGTAAAGAGCTCAGAGAAAGAGAAGGAGAAAAACAGATTTCTAGGCAGGAGAGGTATAAGAAGGTCCTAAGGCAGTGAAAACTCAACACAGTCAGGGAGTTGAGTGTAGGCCATCAGGGACAACCAGAGTGACTTGAAGTGCAGACATTGCTGGAGAGAGGGGCCAAAATGCAGTGGGAGAATTTGGTCAGGTATCAGGGCACAAAGGGCCTGAGGGGCCAGGGCAAGGGCCTTGGACTTTATTCTCCGCATGACAGGAAGCCGCTGAAGAAAGCAGTAGAATAACACGATTCCTTCACTGTCACTGCTATGTGGGAAATGGATTTATGAGGACACAATAAGCAGGAAGGCCAATTAGGAATTTATCACAGTGAAGATTAACTCCACCAAAAAAGCAAAGATAATAATGGACTAGCATCAGGTAAAGGCAGGTGATACAGAGATATCGATAGGTTCCCAAGTTCTTTTAAATACTAAATTGACAGGAATTTGTTATTCATTAGGTGAAGGAGTGAGAAAGGGAGCAGTAGCAGGAATGACTTACAGGTATTGGACTTGAGCCAGGAAGGGGTGAAGGAACATCATCTAAGTCTTCAATTAGATAGATCCAAACACACTGATATTCTGGGAAAACCAGTCAAAAAGCATCACATTCAGAAAAGAAAAATAGTCCCTATCTATGTTCTAAGGTGTGCATTCTCTGAAAAATGCAATAAACTTGAAGAACAGATTGAGGTAGTATTGGTATTGTCTAGTTCTTTGAGGAATCTTTCCCATCCTTTATATCATGTTTGAATAACATGAATATGGGGTTTTTTAGAGAGTTAAGTAACTGCTTTATTTCCCCCTGGATTCAAAACCAATTGAAAAATAAGACGCAAAAAACAACCAGCCAGAGATCAACAAAGCTTATTAGAGAACTAGGCTTCAGATCTGTCGTCAAAAAGCTGGCGAACACTCCCCACAATCCACATGCCATCCCCCATTCTAGCCTTAGGACAGCTCAAAGGAGGAAAAGTGTAGGTTTGAAAAGCAGACAAGCCTTCCCAAGATCACTGCCTTGCACTAGCCCAAGGCAGAGAGGGAAGACGAGGAAGAGAATCCCTAATGCTTAACATCTTTTATTTTTCTCCATTCAGTTGGGAATCAAGTATCAAAGGAGACCAGACCCCTGTCACCCTCAAATAAGATCATTTGCTCCTGCTCCAGAAGTTGTGAATATGGCATACACTAGCTTACCAGAAATGGCACTGAACAAAAACGAAGATTCAAAATGATCACAAGTCCCTTCCTGGTCATACCACTCATTTGCCCTGTGTTCTGGGGCGTGATCTCATCTCTGCTAGGGATCAAGCATGATAATGAAAAAGAAATGTCTTAGAAATGCAGAAGATGTGAGTTTTATTCTTGAAGAGTTTGCCAGTGTCACTTCCCTCTTTGTGTACTTTGAAAAGTGTGAGGCCCTTTAGCACCTCAATACCCTTCCCTAGTCAGTTAAACTTTCAAGTATTATTTATTCACCTACAAAATGACAGGTTATACTTGGAGGTCTTCAGTCTTTTTCCAAACAGTGGAATCCTTTCTTCAGACATCATCGGAGTTGGAAGGCCAATATGTGAAAAACACTAGAGCTGAGTGACCTTGGGGAGACCTGGATTTCTGAGGCTCCTCAGAGAGCATCTTAGGACTCCAAGCAGCACAGCTTCTTCCTTTCTGAAGTTCTATGACCCTGTGGCTGCTACACTCTCACTTCTTAGTAACAAAGTATCTATGTGGCCAAAGAACCAGACAGTGGTTCTTCCCCTTGACAGTGTATTGAAAGAAGCACACTCCTTGTTCATTGATTTCAGATGAAAAAAAGATCAAAAAGCAAACAGGTGAGGTGACAGGGACCCTCCCAAAAAAAAGACAAAAAGACGAGAATTACCAAGGATATATCTGATTGGTAATGAAAACTCTGACAGAGCCAAATTTTATTTCATTTCATTCATCAGCTCTATAGATGGTTTTTGTCCAAGTCTGTGCTTTTTAACACTATTTACTTGGTTTTTTTTAACACTATTTACTTGTTTCTTTTGACTTCTACGATTTGTGAAATCAATTTACATCTAAAGTCTTTTGCTCTTCCACAGGAACAATTAAAAAAGAAAACAGAAACTTTTGGAGAGATACATAAACAGCATGTACTTTAGAGTACTAAGGTTCCTGGCTTCAGGAATTCTCATTTAATTTAAATGTTGGTTTAGGCCTGTATTGAATTAGGCTATAATATCCCATTATATGATAAAGCATCATTTAACAGGAAGTTATACTCTTTTATGTTATGTTTGCATTTCATTTCCATGCTACTTTTTAGAAAACAAGTGATAAGTGGAAGCAGAACAGGTATTTGTGATTACTCATGAGTCATTTGCTTTCACGTAATTTAATAGCCACAGATCTTTAATATTTATAGCATATGTTGAAAGATTTAATATATGCAGTGATCTTCACCAAGTAACTCCATATTCTTCCTGAATGCAAAGATTTAAATTTTGTCACCATTTATGCAACCTGTTAAAAATCTTGATATTAATTCACGTGAATGGGTTTTTCCTCTAAAATTTTAATTAAAACACAAATGCTTTGCATACTTCAATCTGTAATATCCAACACATGCATTTTTTTAATATTGACTGATCAATTGAACAAGAGGGGATTTCTTTATAAGTGAGATGCTTTCTCATACCTGAAAATGTCCACAAAACAGTTATTTTTGTGTAAAAGCCCATTCAAAAGCTAAATAACCATCACACTGCAAGGCTCTCAGTGACAATTCTCTTTACATCCCTGTATATTTCTAAATGTGCTGTAATAAGAAAAGAGGAGTAGAAATCTTTTAAGGTAAAAAAGTAATAATAGTCCACACAACTAGAATTTGAGAGAAAACCATGTCATAAGTAAAGTCAACATTAATAAAGAAGCAGCAGCACCAGAAATGTATTATCACAATCAAAACCATGCATAACTTAGGGTTTTTGCAAGAGCTGTTATTCGATGCAGAACACTATGAATATCAATTATGATAGCACGTAATTCTTTTTCAACCCCTAAGTCTAAATTATTCCAAAGCTTTCTAGCACAATACAACTAATTCAGAATGTTGTCATATATTTTGAAATTTTACATTCTAAAATGTTTTAAAAAATTATTAAAAGTACTTCTTTAATTGGCTAACATTTTCTTCAGAACAATAAGAAAAATAGAAATAATACAATATAATAACATAACTGGACTCCAGAATCTTTAAACCACACACACACACACACACACACACACACACACACCCTTTGTTCTTTTGAAACATTCTTCACAGGCAAATTTTCAGCTGTGTCATTTTTGTTCATGTAAATAATTATAAGGCTTCATATTCTTTCATAATCCTGTTTTCTTAATAGTACTAGGAATTGATCAGTAATTGTGGGCTATTAGAAAGCAAAAATAAAGATTTTTCTAGATCCATTTTTCAAAACAGAAATATGCATTTTTCTGAAGGAATGAAATAGAAATGTCTGATTAACTGACACTCAGAAATCACTCCTGAGCAATCTGTTAGAATTTCTTTCCCTTTACAGTGTTTTCTGTTCTTCGCTATTAAGAACTATGAATCATAATTTCTGGCAGCTAAAACCAAAGGGGGTGATAGGCTTTATTAGCATCCTAAAAATATGCATGTCCTAATGCTCTCTTAAAATATGTCTTCTCAGAGATGTTTCACATTTTCTCAGCCAAGCAAAATGACATTAACTAAGACCCTGGCGTGAAGATTTGCTTATTTTAGTTTGCTTAACAATGTAACCACAGCACAAAAAAATATTGCTAGTCGATGGCAAATAAGTTATTCTGTCACATTCTGACCTATTGTTTGTTAACATCACATGATAAACTATTGAACCACTTATGATCACTAATTACTTTGATCATTCACATATGAAGACAAAAAAAATTAAAGCTATATTAGAATTCGTTCTTTTTAGGATACGAGAGTATTCTCTTTTTCTATTTTGAAGAAGTCTGGTCAAAATGATTTCAGCCCAAACTAACTAGAACTAATTGAGGACAGTTAACAATTTAAATCAAGACAGCATAATGTATCTGTATCAATAGCTGATAAATTTCTGGAAAAAAAGTCAAAAGTGCTACTAATATATTACTTGTATTAAGCATTCCACCAGAAAATTTGATTTTATTTGCCTTTTCCCTCTGAAAGTTTACTGCAGGATTCCAGGAAGAATTTCCTAAGAGACACAATATCTGGCAACCTATTTAGCTGACTCTCAATAAAAAATGAGTAGGATGCAGAGGTCAGATATAAGTCAAAAGAGGATGTCTTATTATTCTGATGTTACACCTTTGAGGCAAAGGCCTAATACCTTTTCAGAAAATAAAAAGCAACAAAATGAATACTTTTCTCTGCTAGAGGCAGTGAGATGACAAGGGTCATGTAATTGCATCTTGTTTGCACTGTTTCACCCATTTTCTCTTTTTTAAATAGAAAACAACCAATGTACGAAAGAAATACTGCCTACTAATTTATTTCATGTAACTAGTATATTTATATACTTCCCAAAATACAGTATACTTTAAGCAAGATAAAATGGAAATGTTTGATGAATTCAGTGGGAAAATGCAAAGAATTTTTTTAAGTATCAACACAAAGAATTCTGGAAATAAGTTTAGAGTGATATGAGGAAAAATGAAAAATTAGAAATAAAAAGAGATTCCTAAGAGAGTCTCTAGACTTGGAATTTAGAGAATTAACAAAGTATTTAGAAGACAGGAACAAAATATGGAATGACAATAAAAACCTTACTATTATTTTACGCCAGGATCATGACTAGAAACCAAGTTTTTATTTATTCCATTAGTCCAGCATAATCCAAAAATGTTTCTTGAAACACGAATTCTACTGTGAGATTATAAATTATTGAAAAAGAAACCTCTATAATTTAAAAGTTGGGATATACTGGATTAAGCAATACTAATGGGCCTCTTAATTACAAGACTTTTCAGTCTTTAACATGTTAATGAATTTTATTACCCTCCAAAAGAAGCACATATCATGTTTCTCAAACTTATTTCACAAAGGAAATTAGATCTAGATCTAGATATATAGCAACTCTAGGGAATTATAACCCATAATTGTCCCAGATTGGGACTTCCCAAGAATTTTTCTTTTTCATAATATAAATTTCAGAAATCATACCAATGAGGAGAAAGAAGTTTTTCCTTCAATTCATTTACTTAAACTTTTCCTTATCATAATCTGCATGAACACTTTCTATATATTATAATTATTCTATTTTAGTATCTCTTAACTTCTTTATAAATAATAACATAAAAAAGTGCTAAACATACTACACTGTGTTAGACTTTATTCAAGACAGCAGCACGAAGCAACGTGACTTGGGAACACATGGCTACCTGTTTTGCTAGGAAATTCAAAACACAGAAACCAAAGGAACTTGATTCAAGATAGTACACAGAGCATGTGAGTTAATAACCTATTTACCTGAGATCCCCTTTTTTTAAAAAAAGTAATATACATGTTTAATATGTTCTAAAACATCATCAATTGTGAGACATTGTGATTTAACAGATGTCAAAAAGTGGGGGACATGTACATCTAAATAACAACAAAATATAATATACCTGCAAAAATAAAATAGAATAGGTGACAAGCCATAGGGCCATAAACCACACCCTAGAATATGCACAAAAAGAACTGCCATCTAGAAGAAAAACAATCTGCAAAGCAGAATATCAGTAAGTCTGAACTCAGAAACTGGAGGTGGGATGAAGGGAAGGGAGGAGAAGATAGTAGGCCAGAAGGTAGGGGGCACTGATGAATGATGCTCTCCAAAAATAACCACACACAGAATTTTCAGCAGTGGGCATTTTCATCCCCCAGGCAAGACAGATAAACAGTTCTTCTCAAAAGAGAGTGAATGATCTCTTTGGAGGGAATGAGGGCAGTTATTCTGGGTGTGTTAGAACACTAATTAATAGCCTAAGAGGGCCTTGATTTAGTTTTTTAAAAAGGAAAAGAATAGAATGATATAAAAAAGAAACAGGTAAATAATTAGAGCTCTTCAAAATAAATTTTTAAACTTTTTCAAATAAAAAAGGTCCTAGAAGTTTTAGCAGAAAAATTAGAGGAATGTAAAACAAACAAAAAAAGATGTCCTCTCATAGTTAATATGAGAGGAAAACATTGAAATATAAAGGATTAATTCAGGAATTCCAACATCTGATTAACACAGATCAGAGGAAGAACAGAAGAAAAGGATGGAAGGAAATTATCAAAGAAATAATAGAAAATATTATTTAGAGCTGTCAAGACTAAGACTGCAAGTGCCTGCCATGTGCCCAGCAAAGTGAATAAAAAGGTAACCCCACCTAGACTCACTAGTATGAAAAGTTAGAACACTAAGAATAAAGATTTGATCCTAAACATGTTCACAGAGTCACTTAAAAAGAAACAACCATCAGGTTAGTATCAGATTTCTTATTGGCATTACAAGATGCTAAAAGACAATGGAAGAGTATTTTTTGTTTGTTTGTTTTTTGGTGGTTATTTTTGCGATACGCGGGCCTCTCACTGTTGGGGTCTCTCCCTTTGCGTAGCCCAGGCTCCAGACGCGCAGGCTCAGCGGCCATGGCTCACAGGCGCAGCCGCTCCGCAGCATGTGGGATCTTCCCAGACCGGGGCATGAACCCGTGTCCCCTGCATCGGCAGGCGGACGGACTCTCAACCACTGTGCCACCAGGGAAGCCCTGGAAGAGTATTTTTAATCTAATATTTATAACCATGCAAAAAAGGTCAATTTATCATAGGAAAAACTAAAGACATTTTCCAAACATTCAGAAAATGTTTAGGCCCTTTTTAGGGTATACATTTACCAAAATGGAAAAAAAAAAAAAACAGCTGAAAGGTTCAGGAAACAGTGGATTTAATTCAGAATAGCACTGATGTGTACTCCCAGGCCAAATTGGAGCAGGAAGATCAATGGCTAAAAAAATTGGATGCTCAGAGGGAATTGAGTGTAAGAGGATATGGGCAGGTAATCAGTATTATCACCGACGAGGGGAAAACCTGAAGATTTAATAAAGTTAATTGGTGGAGGGTGTAAAAGAGAAAACCTGTTTAATTTAGCCCTGAAAACCTCCTTTGAATAGTAGAGAGATAACTGCATTGGATCTGTAAATGTGAAGAAATAAAAATGATCCTAACAAGTACTATGTGTCTCTACAATGAATAATTAAGCTACAATAACAATCTAAAATGTGTTCATTGTTTTCCAATTTTTAGAATCAACATATGTACAACACAGAAGACTTAACTTCTTCTGTTACAAAGGTTACAGAATAGAAAGCAAATCTTATAAAGTACAAAAATATAAAAGTGAAGGTAACATCTATGATGTTGAACTGGGATAGTTTTAAATGTATATGTAAAACATATTTTTACATGTATAGTTTTAAATATATATGTAAAAACATATGTATCTGTGCATTTATAATTATTATATATAAATATGTTTTATTTATAATGTATATACATATCTTCATATCTTTATACAAATATACATATACACATGTATATTAAAATAAATATATGTGCATATATGTATTCATGTATATATATCTATAGGGAGATATATACCTATATTTCCTAGTTATGACTATTGAGAGAACCTAGAAACAATAACACACTAAGAATAATGAGCAGAGTTAGCATCATGAACTTTATTTCCAAATATCATTCTCCTAGAATTCCAGGCTGCATCAGGAAAAGTGCAAGATGAGCCTGAAACATTTCAGCATGGCAGAAAATAGGAAGTCCTCAAAGAATGATGAGAATATATCAAAAAGGACAACACAAGGGGCTTTCATTAGCTAAATTTGAGCATCAAATTAATATTAGTGGATTATAACTCAAAAGAAGAATTCATAAATCCACGCTAATATATATAAATGTCTTTTAAATAAGAGTATGGTTGACATAGAATCAGAGGTAGCAGAAGGTGAGGTGCAGTAAAAGAAAAGGACAGTGCCACAACTTACAAAATAAAGCCCAGTGATACTGTCTATTAATGATGTGACAAGATATTAATGTTTAATATGTTGTTTGAATTACAGAAATGAGCAGAGTTGTGAATATAATTATATTAGGAATGTAATGGTCTGAATGTTTATGACTCCCCAAAACTTATATGTTGAAATCCTAACCACCAAAGATGATGGTATTAGGAGATGGGGCCTTTGGGAGGTGCTTATGAAGCACCTTCACCTTCATGAAGGTGAAGCTCTTATAAAAGAGACTCCATAGAACTCCCTAGCCCCTTCTGCCATGTGTGGTACACCAAGAAGAAGGTGCCATCTATGAACAAGAAAATGGAGCGTCAACACTCAATCTGCTGGCCCCTTGATCTTGGACTTCCCAGCCTCCAGAACTGTGAGAAATAAATTTCTGTTGTCTATAAACTACCCAGTCTAGGGTATTTCATTACAGCAGCCTGAACAGACTAAGACAAGGAGGGAGAGGAGAAGGATAAAATATAAATTGTCTAAATCCTTAGCTATCATATCAAAAAGTTAATAGGGAAAAAATAGAAATATAACCAAACTATTTAGAAATATGTAAATAACATTCCTAAGATTTAAAAACTAGAATAATGCAAAGGTTTTGCCTTTAAAAATCATAACTAAGAGTGAAAAGTGATAGGTTTTAGGATTACTGCATTTTATTATAAGCCTGACTATACAGTTTTAAATTTGAGCCTCTACATTGATTCCTTTGATAAAAGTTTTAAGAAATTTGTATGTATATGCATACATCCAAACTGTTGCTTCTTTCCCAAGGTCAGTATTGTTTAGCATCGCTAGAAGATCTTAGCCTTTTTGTATTTTTTTCAGACTTACTAATGGTTGAAATATGATTACCATAAGTTTACTACATTCTTAAAAAAATATTATACTGCCTTACACTTGCTCCCAATTTTTCTCAACCAAGCATCAAGTATTATTACACATCTGGCTCTCATGTAATGGGATTTGATTTTAAAATTTTTTTTTAGAATTTGGTAAGGTCTCACTTTTATCTTGATTCTTCTGGTTAGAATTTCCTAAAACTTCATTTTCTTATAATCAACTTCCATCTTTGATAATTTCAGCAACTTGTTGAAAAAAAATCACTCTATATTCTAATTTTAAGACTGTCATTCATGTGCTTATTTTTTGCTTTTTATGTTATTTTTTAAATTAACGTAAAGTAAAATTGACTTTTTTTAGATGTACAGTTCTATGAGTTTTAACACATGAACAGACTGATGTAACCACCATCACAATCAGGATACAGAATAGTTCCATCACCTCAAAATCCTGCTTATGTTACCCTTTGAGGTCACTGCCCCCATTCCTAACCCCTGACAACCACTGATCTACTCTCCATTACTACAATTTGAGAATGTCATATACATGGGATCAAACAGTATGTAACCTTCTGAGCCTGAATTATTTTACTTGGCATAATGCCTTTGAGATTCATCCAAGTTGTCTGGCATCAATAATTGATTTCTTTTTATTGTAGAGTAGTAATTCAATATATGGAATGCTTTTCTATTCACTCACTCAAGAACATTTGGGTCATTTCCAGTTTGGGGCCAAAATGAATAAGTTGTTATTAACATTCATGTACAGCTTTTTGTGGGAACATAAGTTTTCAGTTTTCTAGAAAAAAATACCTGGAAATAGGGTTGTTGTGTCATATGATAAATGTATATTTAGCTTTATAATAAACTGCCAAACTGTTTTCCAAAATGACTGTATCATTTTGCATTGCCACCAGCAATGTGTGAGACTTCTAGTTGCTCCACTTCCTTGTCAGCACTTGGTGTTGTCAGTGTTTTTTATTTTCTCCATTCTAATAAATGTTTACTGGTGTAAGTCTTTCACTATTAAGTATGACATTAGCTTGTAGAAGTCCTTTATCAGACTGAAGAAGTTTCCTTCTATTCCTAACTTCCTGAGAGCTTTTAAATTCTATGTATGAATATTGAAAAATCCATTTATTGAATTAACTGATCTGATCATATGATTTTTTTCCTTAGACTGTTAATAAATGCTCTTTACCTTTTTTACTCACAAAACTTCTGCGTTAAGTGTGTGAGTTTTTCTTCACACCAACCAATTCTCCAACATTCCAGACACCAACTAGATGTCCTATAATTCAATTCTGACACTAATTACCTGGAGTTAATATCAGAATCCACTGGTTTAAGGGCTCAGTCCCACAAGACTGCCTTCACTTCAGATGTCAATCACAAGAATTAGGTGCCCAGGGTACCCACACTTCTATCCAACTTGGCTACGAAGTCTAGAGTTCTCACAATCCCTGCCCTTTCAGGTTTGATATAAATTGCTAGAATGGATCACCAAACTCAGGAAAGTGCTTTACTCACTATTACTGGTTTATTATAAAGGCTACAATTCAGAATACCCAAATGGAAGAGATAATAAGGTATGGGAGGAGAAGGCAAGTGTGTGGAGCTTCCGCATCCTTTCTGAGCTCACTATCCTCCCAGCACCTCAGTGTGTTCACCCACCCAGAAGCTCTCGGACACCTGTCATTTAGAGGTTTTCATAGAGGTCTCATTACCTAGACATAATTGATTAGATCATTCTCCACTGGTGATTAACTCAATTTCCAGCCCCTAGAAGACTCAACCTTCTAATCATGCCTTTGTCTGGTGACCAACCCCCATCCTAAAGCTGTCTAGGGGCCTCCAGCCACCAGTCATCTTATTAGCATACAAAAGATACTGAAGATACGGTTATTACTCCAGAGATTCCAAGGGTTTTAGGAGCACTGTGCCATGAACTGGGGACAGAGACATATATATATTTCTTATTATACCACAGATGGGTTTCATTGACTGATTATCAAATACTAAGCCAAACGTGGATGCATGGAATAAATACTGCTTGATCATATTAAACCATTCTTTAATACATTGCTGGATTTGATTTGTTAATATTTTGTTTATGATTTTACATCTATATTCATAAGAGATATTGATCTCTTATTTTCTTGTATTGTCCTGATGGAGAAGTGTGTCCTCCTCTTTAAGAGATAATGCAAACTTTGTTGTCCTTTTCCTGCCTTCTTTTTCATTATTTGAATTTTTTTAGTATTCCATTTCAATTCATTTTTAAAATTACTCTTTGTATATTTTGTCTGTTTTTAGTGGTTGCTCTATGAATTACAGTATATATTTAACTTAACTGCTTACTTAGAATCAATATTTTACCACTTGAAGTATAATATAGGTAACAGATCCCTTTACCTCTCCCCTTATGCTTTAGTGGCCTTATGTATTACATCTATATTCATTGCTAACCCCTTCAGATGATGTTATAATTTCTGCTTTCGATTCTCAACAATATTTTAACGAACTCAAGAAAAGACATATATATTATGTTTCCCCAAATATTCACGATTTTTCTTGCTCTTCTTTCATTGCACTGATTCCAAGCTTCTTTCTGGTGTAATTCCCTTCTGTTTGATAATTGTCTTAAGCAATTCTTGTGGCGCAGATCTTCTGGACACAAATTCTCTTAGTTATCCTTCATATGAGAATGTTCTTATTTCATTTTCATTCATGAACTATATTTTTTCTGAATATAGAATTCTAGATTGACAGTTCTTTCAGCATTTCAACATTTCTTTCAAAAATGTTCATACACTTATTCCTGGCCTTCAAGATTTCTGATGAGAAAACTGCAATTTGTTTGAATCTCCTGTAAGAAAAACATTATTTTTCTCTGGCTGCTTTTAAGATATTTTTTCTTTGTTGTTAGTACTTAGCAGTTTAATTACAATGTTTCTCAGTTTGAATTTCTTTGAGTTTATCCTGTTTGGGGCTTACTGAATCTTTAAGTTTCTGTCTTTCAGCATATTTGGGAAATTTTCAGCTATTATTTCTTCAACTATTTTTTGCTATAGTACATTATTTCTCCTCACTTTCTGGGACTCCTATAACACGAATGTCAGACCTGTTGTTTTTGACCTGAGTCTCTGTTTCTTGTTTCTTTTTTCTCTATTCCTTAGATTTCATAATTTCTATTGATTTATCCTCAAGTTCACTATTTCCTCTTTCATCTCCAATCAACTCTTGAGCCCATACAATGAAGGTTTTCATTTGTTTGTTTATTTTTTTTTTGCAGAGTCTGGGTTGTTATACTTTTAGTTCTGAAATTTCCGTTTGGTAATTCTTTATATCTTTT